>NW_010244144.1:136353-140828 GCF_000690775.1 Eurypyga helias
TGGAAGAAACAACAGATACCATGGTTGTGGAAAACCAGACTTGAACAAAATGCACTAGCTTTGAAACACTAATTTCTTTCATTTTTCTTCATTTTTAACAATTTTTTAACAAACCTAGGCCTCAACAAGTTGCAGAGCCCAGCACTTCTTGACTAGGCTTTTCCCTTTAGTGACAGCAGCACTTCCGACAGCAGGTGGACTCTCAGGGACAAAAACTGTTTTGGACTTTGACCAAAAGATCTTAGCGTGCCATTATTTTACTCTTCTATTTTATCCAGCTAAATCTTCTGGATACCTTTAGGAAAGTTACTATTTTATAGATAAAAACATCTCCAGAGTATTTGGCATATGGAATTATGTTTTAAAATCTAAGTTGTCACTTTCCACATGAAAAACAAGATATATGTGTCCAAAAGGTAGGGTAGGTACTTTAGCAGACTTTTCATGCCTCCTCCCTCTTCCAGTCCTTACAGATCTCAGAAAATTAGACTCTTTTTTTTTTTTTTAATAATCCATTTGATTTTCTCAGGTTTTGTCAGCATCCTCAGACTGATTGCTTTTCATCATCTAACAGAGAATGAGAGAATAAACAGAATAGTATTCCATCCTGAAAGTCTTTCAGAGAAGGATTTTTCAGGAAGATGTCAGGGTCTTTGCCACTCTACAACTGCCTACATGTGAATTTTTGCTAGGAGTTTTTTTTTTTTTTCTGAAAAGTGACATGTATTTGAAAGGCCTGAGAAAATGTTAGGTCAGTGATGACTCTGCTTCACTAAGCTCCAAGCTGAGAGACACTGGCTCACCCTACAGCAGCCATCTCGGGAGATTTATACAGCAGTGAAGTAATGATGAACCCTCAACATCACCTTCCCTGAGCAGAATGCGGGTATACAAACTGAGGATTGGTTGTAGCAAAGCTTTTCTATTGCAGATTCTGAATCCTCAGAGAGCAGCTCTTATGATTGATCCGTTAATGTTCCTTTTATAGCCACTGTTGAAGCAGGAACGAGGGGCTGTCCTAGAACAGATCTCAGAGTGTCATACTAACTCAGACTGAGGTGACCACACAGGCACACTCCTCCTTTCCCACTGAAGAACCATCCTTGTAAAAAGTCAAAGGCCTATTATGCTACCTCATTTCCACATTAGGCACCTGAATTCCAGCCTGGAGATAAAGTAATTATGTCAGCTGAAGCCGAGTGACAGGCAGTGTAGCAGGCATGTATTTCAATAGTGACTAAGGGGGTGCAACGCTGCCAGCACAGCTCACGAGCCCTCGGGTCATTTGGACCTTAGGCTGTCACCGTGTCAACAATCCAAGTGGTGCTGACTTACAGGCCATTTCCCTTGTGTCAGGGCTGAACTCCCTGCACGGATTTTGTTGGAGTAACGCTTCAGTCCGTAGCACTGGACCTATTTCCTCTCCTTACAACAAAACAGTTTCTGTGGCCAGGATCTTTTAGAGTAGTCACGTTGTTATTAATCGATGCAATCAAGACAGGCAATCTAAATATAGAATTCTGTGAAGAATAATTTAAGAGAAAACCTGAAGTAACCTTAAAAGCAATTCCCTAGTAACATCTTATAATGAGCAGAAAGGAGGCGACACAGCTAACAAGGTTCCTAAGCATCATCAGTCTAAAAACCTTAAAGCTTTAAGTCTTTCCATGTTGTATATTATAACGAAAACAATTAACATTTTGGAAGCTTAGGTAAGAAACACTCAGACTAGACACAAACCGTTTTCCCTTTTGGATATTGGATAAGCAAAGTCTGTAAGCAGGACAGAAAAAATGCTGTGGTGGGAAGGTGTAGAAGAGACAGATGATGGGGAAGGCCCCTAGGGAAGTTGATTTTAATACCGATCTTACACAGTACTCCAGAATATCATAGTGTTAGAAAAAAGTGAGTACATTGTTTTATCATCTAAAAACCCAGATGACCACCAAGGAACAGTTGTTCAGGATAAACTCTAGTATCCCACAGGATTTTCAGTTTAATAATATGAAGCCAATGATAACTCTGAAAAAGTAAGTCCACACTTTTTTTTTGATCTGAAGTCTTGTTTATAATTTTCAATGTATGGAGACAGAAATATGGGTATCAGAAGAAATTAGCACACTACAGCTCTCATGGATAATTTTCAGTGTGCTATGTGACAAACATACAAGTGTTGTGGTAGCTAGTTTTCACGAGATGACATGCACAACCTGCATAGGAAACATTCTTAAACGTCACGACTTGTAACAGGAAAGTAATTAAAATTGCTGCTTTTTAATTTTTTTTTTTAAATTCAAATCACAGAATGCAGCATTTTCACCCTACGAATCTTTTTGTAATAGCAATATCCTACCTGCATTTAACCTGTGGTCAAAATGATAGGTATTTAGCATGAACCCTTTAGTTTTCTTATGGAAGCCAGGCAACAAGATTTCATATGCAGTATAGAGTATTTATTCACCATCTGATCTTATAACCATGTGTGGCTGAAAAGTGCATCTACAATTTGGAAGGCTACTCAACTCATTTGTACAAAAGACAGTATCGCTATTCCCAAACCTCTACAGAGACATAAAGTGGGTGTTTAACCACTGTAAAGCCAAGCAGACACAGTTTATAATCAAACTCGGTCAAGCAATCTAAAGTGGAAAAAAAAAAACCCAAAACCAAACCCAATCAACAATAAAAAATTACCAAACAAAAATTTTTAAGAAAGCACTTTCAACAAATGAAAACAAAACCCAAACAAAATACTTCAGGTCCACACTGTATCCCACTTGTGAAAACACTATCAGCAACTACAGGATGAGCTCATCCTGAGGCATCTCTCTAGTAAAGTTCTGTACATGAACCAGGGAATACAAAGTAAAATGACTCCCTACCTGTTACAATGAGTTAAGATAATACCACCTCAAGAAATTTCCAAGGAATTTTCCAATTAGCAGATAAGGGGATTAAGGGGAATAAGTAAATATCAGTGGGCCTGAAGCAATTGGTAACAATAAAAACAATGTGGATCACGGCTGCAGAATAACTAGCAAGAACACATGAAAGAGATCATGTCACAAAATATAACTTATCTCAAAGTACTGGAAATAAAACGGCAACCGGTATTAAATAATAGTGTGTATAACACTCAGCAAAGGAGAATTTTGTTTCATGGGTAAGGCTGAAACAGAAAAATACCTAAACAACAACTACTATGTACTAGATGATGACTGCTTTTTACAAACCAGACTGGATCAGTATGTTCTGGGGCTATGACACGACACAGGCTAAGCTCTGTACTACACAGTACCAACAAACAAAAGATGAGGGGTGCCACATGCTTCTTCTATCCCCCCTTTTCCTTCTCGGAGATACGCTTCCATCATGTCCTTTCTTGGACTTCTAGGCTACGCCTGTTTCTGTTAGACGTGCACACGCACATACATATCCACACGTGCATCACTTCCCTTAGTATGACCAGTCCGGAGATGTCAGTGGAAAGTAAGGTTGGTAAGATTTGCAAAATCAGAACCAACCCATGCTAGAAATAATACACTGTCAAATACTGTCCTCCGGAAGTGCAAGAGACAGGTATCTTTTTTTTTTTCCCACACAGCAAATGGATTTTTTTGACAGTCTATGACAATTTTTGTTGGAGAATTCAATAATTTCAGAGTATGCCCAAGCTAGAGTTTATGCTGACAATTCAAACCAGTTTTCAGCTATAGCTGCTTCAACTACCCACTGAGACTGCAACTGATAGCCTCATTTTTCAGATTGCTTTGCAGAACAGTCTTGGTTCTGCACATCGTTATCGGCTCGGGTTTGTATTATATTATTTATGCTGCCTGCGCAAAAGTAACAGTACTGCACGCTTGCCTTGAGTGAAAAGTGGTATCATCTTCAACACCAGGAACTTAAAGAGGGGTTGAAAACCACTTCCATTCAGTTTTATGTCTGTGGACCAGGAAATTTTAAAGCATTTCTTGCGAATGAGATACTATACCTTCTGTTACAGATGAGTTACTATCAAGTGTTCAAACATAAAAGGTGAATTGTATAAATAAAAGGGGGATCACTTCTCACAAGACCTGTGAAATATTCCAGCATTTATATGACCTAATCTCCTTTAAAAAAGGGTGGGTAAATTAACTTCATTTAAATACACTGGTAGGAACCAGTTTAAATAAGTAAATGATTACATCACGTAAAGTCATTAATTTCCACCTAACACAGGTTGCTCTGATAGGGACTTACTAACAAAAGTATCTATAGCTCAGCAATATGTAAACCAAAAAGAAACTCTGATTTTGATTATGTAGCTTATTTTTAGCTCTGCTATTCTGACTACTCACGATACGCACAAAACCTTTCCATCAGTACGATCAACTTGATATCAAAGGAATTACTTATCTAAGTGACTGCAAGCAGGAATTAACTTTTCCTTCAAAGACATCTCAGACGTGGTTTGTTACTGCATCACTCTT
>NW_010244145.1:0-59412 GCF_000690775.1 Eurypyga helias
CAGTCCATCCGTCAAATCCATATCTGTCCAGTTTCCAGACAAGTATTTTGTGCGGGAAGGTGTCGAAGGCTTTGCACAAGTCCAGGTAGATGACATCAGTTGCCCGTCCTCTGTCCACCAAGGTCGTGACCCCATCATAGAAGGCCACCACATCAGTCAGGCACGATCTGCCCTTGGTGAAGCCATGTTGGCTGGCATCAATCACCTCCTCATTCTCCATGTGCCTCAGCATGGTTTCCTGTAAGCAGGTGTGACAACGTCCCTGTAGCTAACTTGTGTCTGGCTGTAAAGAAAGTTGGTGTATGGTCTTGACAAGGAAACGGCATATTGAAAGAGAAGAGACAGTTAAGCTGGGTGCATGCCTCTTGAGAGACTGTGAAAGGCTGGGCACAGAATGTGGATTTACTAGTGGTAAATTATGTAAGGCTGAGGGAGACAGATCAAAGTTTCGGGAAATGGGAAAAAGTGCCTGTACTCACTAGACCCCTCTGAGCAGCAGCAACAGGACTGGTTCCCATCTCTCACCCTTTGTTTGCTATCATGTGTGGTGGTTCTCACTGCCTAGCAGTGTTGATCCAGATGCAAGACTACAACTATGTTAACACACTTGTCAGTTGTGCATTCATGGGGCAGGTAAGTCTCTATCCTTAGAGGTATTCCAAAGCTGTGTGTACATGGTCCTGGACAGCCATTTCTAGGTGACCCGGCTTCAGCCCCCCCGCTGGACTAGGTGACCTCCAGCATTCCTTTCAGCCTCAACTGGTCTGTAATCCTGTGAAGTCACAGCCCAGTGTCAGGCAGTGGGAAGGACAGCAGGGCCAGGGAAGCTGCTTCATTTTTGTGAATCCTGTGAAATGCTACACAGCCCTCTCCTTCTCTGACCTGCCCATACACAGCAATCTCTCAGAATTAAAGAAGTGCTAGAATTAAAACTTCCTTCTGGGCCATTATTTTGGCTTCCATATATAGTATCGTATTTTCAATTGCATAATTACATGCTATTTGTTTACTGTTCCTTAAGACTTGGGAAATCATATCTTGTTTAACAGAGCCTGATTGCCATAATGCAAGAAAATGATTTGCAAATGCAATGATTCCTGCCATTAAAGGAAATAATATGCATACTTTGAGTTTCACTAATCTTCAAACAACCTGGAAAGAATCCTAAAAATCATGCAATATTTATATATTTAGGGAACATACTAGTTACTCTGACTTACATCTTTGCTGAGAACTGTTGTTTTTGCAGCTTAGAGAGAACCATTAACATTTCTCTCTCATAATTAAGGCCATATAAACCAGATGCTAATACCACTGTAGTTTTGGTATAATGATAAGTATGAAAATGAACACTCACAATTTGATTATGTACCTGCTCAGAAATTATGGAGGCAAGTGACTTTAATCTGTAGAAGAAACAGCAATAAATATTTACATATCTGTGTGAGAGCTAACAATGCAATAGGGGTTGTATTCACATATAGTCCAGGGACTTGTTTTGCCTGGTCATTTTTGCCCACAGCCACCAGCCCTTTGGTGGCTGTTCTGGTCCTGGCACAGCTTCTGCTTTCCTCTCTGTTCCCTTTCTTCACGGTCGTGAAGCTGTGTCGCAGATGCCCAGGAGAGGAGAAATACACTGGCCACCAATGGGAATTTTCAGAGGCCTTTCAGTAATTGTGTGTAAGAACAGTTCAGTGATGCAAGGCGTCTCCGTACAAGCAATTTTAATTCATAATTGCTAGGGCTTTGAGTAGGAAGAAACTAAAGGTTATCATGGGAAAATGCCAAAGAAATACAGATGAGCTCCAGGGAGATGTAGGGACTCATTCTCTGTCATTTTCACACACAAGCATAAGTGGTGGCATACAGGAGTAAATGATGACAAGTTTCAGCAGAGCAGTAGGATAATGCAGCTGCTTCTAGATCATAACTCCATGAAATGACATGTGAAAAAAGACATGACTTCTATCCATATAGAATGACCACAAGCATATCAAAATTTTAGGTTGGTTTGTTTTCTAAATTCAGAGAGATCTTCACTTCTGCATTCGAACTGGTTTTCCCTCTGCCATGCTCTATTTTCCTGCTCCACTTTTAGCCTGAAAGAGCTTCTTTTCCCACACATACTGACTGCATGCAGTCCAGTTGAACAAGTGTTCCGTGGGTGCAGAAAACACAGTGCTGCGTACTTGCAGCTTTGAGTCCTGAGCGTTATGAACAGCACTGAGTGTGAGCTGCCAAGTCCAGTCTCTATGTGCTGAGGGCATGACACTGATGGTTTGAGAAGCACATGAACTCTCACATTTTTAAATGTGTGCTGCTGTTCAGGAGCTCCAGAATAATTTCAGATATGTATATATGCACCTTGAAATACATGTATATGGTATGTATGTGTGTATACTTCTGAAAACACCTGAACTGTGAGCTTGGAATGTCTTTTAAAAATTGATTTCTGAGAAAATACACAATAACTGATGGCACTATTGACATAACTCATAAGCAGAATCGTTGATTACCTGTTGTGTAACTGAGCCAATGCATATTCATAGTTCCCTTGGTATGGAGCTGGCATATTTCAGCTAATTAACTCTTCTGCATAGTTGGTGCATATGCACACTTTTTGTATGATACCAAAGTATGTTTAATTGAGATTTGACAGATAATACCAAAGACAGTTTGCAAACAAACAAAGTAGACTGCTATCATTTCCATAAATGGAATAGTGTCATGTAATGGAAACTTGTATAAAAATTAGCTTTGTCATCCCATTTCGGAGGGATCTAAAATTCACACTCTTTGGGCTTCTTTCAGTTACAAATTGGCAAGAGAAATGCCTTTTTTTTTTAAGGTAATATTACTTATTTCGAAATGACATGCACATTTCTATACAGAGTGCTTCTAAATGTTGATATTGACATTATCCCCTTTACTGAACATATTTGAGAATACTATTCAGCCTTTGAATTAAAGTTTTAAGATATCATTTTTCCTTTGAGAATCTTGGATGCAAGCCACGGTAAACTAAGGATCAGAAGTTGAGCTGCTTTCTCAAGCAGTTTCTTTTTTAACTTCTTACTGCCTTTTGCTGGGAACATGCATAGTGGCTGGCCAGGAGCACAGTCTACCACAGGGTCCTGATCCCCACCTCATTCAAAATAATATGGCTAGTAACATGCCCTTAGGCTGGTTATGGGGTATGCATCCAGGTATCTTTTCAATGGCTTTGCCACCTTGCCTCACTGGATCCATACCTAGGTCTTGATCCAGTGTAGAGTTCAGTCACAGCTGAGGTGTGTCCCCCAGCTAGGAACTTAGAGCTTTTGTGGTCTGAGAGCCTAGAGGTAGCCCAATATCCAGTCGTAAGAAACTGCTATGTGCTCTGCTACTCTGCTTCCATGGGACCCCTTGCCTGGTATCTCTTCCTCTCTTCCAGTCATCTTTCATCCCTCCCATGGCTGAAGGATTAACGTTTTAGTTCAGTGCCACGACGTTCTCACGTCAGTGGGGCACATCAATCCACCCACTGTTCCTGAGTTATTCTTTTCTGCCTATCAAAATGATAGCTTACAAATTTTTAGTCTTAAATTATATTTCCCTCTTTCTGTAGTCTCTCCTGCATCCTGTAACCTTATCCACCATAATGGCATTTTCCCATACTTTTCCTTCATATCTGTTATTGCATGGAAGACTTATGTGAGCCCACCATCTGCAACAGCATCTTTATGTCTGAATGACTCCTGACTCTTTGGATTCCATCCTATTCTCTGACCCATGACTGCTAACACCTTCTATAAAAAAAATATGTAATTCTGGAGTGTGGGTGATTAAAGAGCTGGGTCATGAAACACAGCTTTTAATCAAAGTCATTACTTCAGACCCACTCCTTGTTATAGAGAGCTGGAATCCATCTGGAGGAATCTTACTGACATAATTGTAAGGGAATAAACTGTATTTGCTCTGTAGCTGGTGGGAAAATGTTCCCATGTATACAAGCTCCAAGGCATCCACAGTAATGTTTATATCAGATTAGATGTGTTGCTGAAAATCAAGAAAATTAACCTACCCAAAAAAATTCCCTACATTCTGCACTTCCTTAATACACCATGGCATCAGAATTAGGTATCGTGTTAGAGTATGTGGCTCTCTCTTAATTCACGTAAATTTGCTTGCTGCCTATCTCAGGTTTACCTAAGTAGTTATCAGAAACTCATCTAGACCTGTCCCCTAAGGAAGGTGTGGCTTTACTTATAACTCAGATAGGAAGTTTTGATACATACTAAATTACATTTCTGATTTCAGCCATTAAAATTTTATTCAACTCAATGAAAATAATTTCTACTGTTAATTTTTTGAAATTGCATCATTTCTGTGCATGCTCTCTTATCTGCTCTGAAACACCATAGCACTTTTCTGTGCATGAAGCTGTAAAATAATGTAAGCTCTCATAATTGTGACCAATATAGTTTTTATGTTCTTGATACAACTTATCAAAGGTCTAGATGATAGATCATGATGTCTTTGAAAAGTAAGGTCTGAACTACATTTTCATTATTTCTTTATTTCTTTCATGAAACTAGCAACAGGCTGGTTCATGTTTTGCTTCAGTATCCTCATGAAGAAAACATTTAAAATCTGATGAATCTTTTTGCTTTTCTTATTTGTTGTTTGGGTTGTTTTTTTTTTTGGTCTGCGAAGCTTTAAAAAGTGAACTCTATAATGAAATTATTTTCTCTGTAAAGATAAGAAGTTGAGGCTAATTATATCTTACCTACATAATGATTTTATCAAAATTATCTATCTATTAAGTCATAATGGCAAAACAGATCACTTAATATATAAATCTGGATTTTGAAATAGCATTATGTCGGAAGTATTTGGAAAATAGCTATTTTTACAAATGTTAAAACTGTATCAGACCTATTTTTATTGTCAACCAAGCTTCAAGGAGCAAAACTAATTTTGCATTCTTAAATGGCTCAATTTGGAATTTTTTCCAAAAAATCAAATTTAGCATGGGGTTTAGTGCGAACTGTTTTATTGTGTTCTGGTAGCAACAGGGGATGTTGACACCAGGCAGAATCTTCTAATGGGCTTTTAACATTTTTTAGTGCTTTTTCCCCATTTCACCCCAATGCTAGTGGAAAAATAAATGAGATTTAAAGAAATGGGGCGGGGAGGGGGGGAAGGAAAAATAATTTCTCTGTATTTAGTGGTAAATTAATTCACACAGTGCCTAAAGGAGGTATTCATGATCCAGACAGGTCACAGGAAAGCCAGCTGATCTGAAGTGGTCTACAGGGTTTTACCCATTTCTGCTGTGATAGAGAATGCAGAAATCAAGAAACAGGTGGCTTCTCTAAAGACTGTCCTTCCCCTGAAAAGGCAAAGCAGCAAATATGTAGTTGCCAGTATTTCTCTATTGCCTGGGACACCAGCTGCTGCAAATGCATTTACACTTGCACCTAGAGGACTCCTGCTGCTGGAGAAGAGCTGTGCTGCTCGGCTTACACTGTCTGCACGGCAGCCCACTTCAGGGGAGCTGGCCGGAGGCTGCAGCCATGGATGTGTGATTCCTGCCCCTCAAAAGGTCTGCACAAGCCCTTTTTCGTTCTGAGCCTTTGAGCCTTGCGAGATGGTTTTCTTCTTTTATAATACCATCATTTTAATTAGCACAAGCACTGAAATTATCAGATAGCAGTACTGTAATGACCTCAGCTAAATGCACCAGTTTTAACACTGCATTTTAAAACCGGATAGTGAATCTGGATGCAGCATGAAAATATTCCAATAGTCATTTTATAGCATTTCTGTGTAGATAAAACTACAGATTTATAGTAATGAAAATGTTCCTGTAAGCAGGTAACATCCCATCTCTCCCACCCCTCACAATACTATTTGGACTAGCGTTAGGTTTTAACACAAGGATTCTCAAGCACAAATTTTTATCCAGTCCCGAGTATGATCCTCTTTTGCCTACTTTAATCAGTCTCAAAGGAGACCCCCTGACCTGCTTGGCCAGAAAACTGAGAAAGTAGAAACTCACTTGATAGTCCTGTGACCTGGAGTAAGAAATCAAATTGCAGTATCTCTCCAGAGCACTAACATTCACTTTCAAGAAGCCATGTATTGAGAGGCACCAGCCTAAGTTCCTATTAGAAGGTGAGACCTGAGACAAGTAACTCATAAATAAAACAAATAAGGTTACTTGTATGCTGCCACTCCAAATTAATGGACTTCAGCAAAAGAAGATACATAATGGAGTTGTTTCAACTTCGGGTTTCCCTTACGTAGTCTGTCAGCAGCTTCACAGAATTTCTTGGAATTAAGGGAGCGGGAAGTGGGCAGAATTAGGCATGCTACTTGTTGATCACTGTATTTTCTCTTTGCATTATAGAGAATCACTGAATACTGTGGGTAGTTGCAGGTAGGTTGCAGTGTTTTCCTTTGATTTTTCACCTCTCCTGTGTAGTGGCAATGAAGTATGAATATTTTAGTTTGCTATTAAAATATTCCTTTCATGGTAAGTGGTATGTATCCAAAGATGTGTCCACTCATTGAGTCAGCTATGTATTTTAAGACCCGTCTGCTCACCAAAGGAAGAATTAGAAAAATTTTCTCTTGTTCCCTGAGGGATAGCAAAACATCAATCAGTAGATCTGATTCAGAATAAACTGCAGTGATTTTTTTCCTGTAGAATTTAAAAGTCAGATTCCCATTCTCTTGATTTTATGGAGGCAAAACCATACTACAGTCGAAATTAATTGAAGTATTTATGGACTAAGGCAATAATGTGAAACAGAGTGTCAGAATCTAACTATCCAACACTTAATTATTTAGAGTGAGATCATCATGAAATTCCTTTTTGCCTTCAGGTGGCTATTTTTCTGTAACCTTTCTGAAGGTGTTACATGCCAGGAATAAAATGTAAATAAAACAGGCAAAGGCATTAAGTTGCATTATAACTGCTTTTAACTTTAATAGCATTCCCTGGATCTGAAATAACCACTATTATGTAAAACTTGACCTCCCTGATCTGGCAATAACTTAGCCCTTTAAGCTAGAAGGTAACACGGTCAATTATACTTCAGCACTGTTTTCACAGAACACTTGAGCTTTCTAATGCAGATTCAATAAAATTGGTAATGTTTGCCTTAGTTTTGCTTTTGCATAAGTAGAGTGGCAAGTGATTTCATGTATATGTTTTAAATAATAATATGCTTCCTGGTCTGTTAACTAAACTTTTAGGACATACTTTCAATTATTCTTCTCTTATTCGAGTGCTACTTGTATGCCTGCTCACTTTGCTAATCATTACTATTTCAGTATATGATGGTATTTAATCTGGAAGAGTTGAAGTCCTTTTTCTAGCACATTATGGACAAAGTTTGAATATGTGTATGTATGTGTGTTTAATGCCCATTAAAGAAGAATCCTTGATGTTAACTGAGGATGGAAATATTGTGCAAGGCTACTGGAATCTGAAATATTTTACTTCCCATAGAGCAATGGAAATGCTTATCCAGCAGATGAGCTCAGTCCTGTCCTGAGAAGATCCCTCTGGTGTTTGTTACTAAATGCCAGGCATTTTAGTGTGTGGATGGCCATGAGCAAGACTAACATGTAGGAGTACTTAAAGCTAATGTTCTGGTTTTCGACAGGACAGGGTTTATTTTCTTCACAGTAGCTGGTATGAGGCTCTGGTTTGGATTTGCCATGAGCACTGGTAATACTGGTGTTTTTAGTTGATGCTAAGGAGTGTTTGTACCTACTCAAGGACTTTTTCAGCTCATGATACTACACCTGTGTTCCCATCTTTCTCACTACAAGCAGCTGGGGGGTGGGGGTGGGGAGGCGTGGCGCAGGGGGCCAGGAGTGGGCCAGGGGCCATAGCTCACTAGCTAGCTTGCTCATTTGCTTGTTTGTTTAGCTCATTTGCTTGTTAGCTCATGCATTAAATAGATAGTGGGTTGATGGGTCAGTTGGCTTTCTTGGTTGAGCTCTCACTTGTGGGGCTTGCTCAGACTCTGCTGTCAGCACTCTCTGTCTCTGACTCTCACTACTGGGGCCTGGCTGTGTATCCTTTGGTGGTGAGTAATTGTGTAATTTGTTTTATTTTTATTTACATGTTGTTAGTAGTATTGTTAATATTATTAGTATTGCTATAATATTCATTTATATTCAATTATTAAATAGTTCTTATCTTAATCTACAAGCTTCCTTCTTGTTCCTCTTATCCTCCTAAGGAGGATGGGGGGGGAAGGTGAGTTAGCGTCTGTGGGCACTTAATTGCTAGCTGAGGTTAAACCACGACAGCTAATTATCAGATATCGGATCTGAATGAAGGGATTGAAAGGAGCAGATTAATGACACTTTATTTTTATCACAGATATGGACAAATATTTCATGATGAGCAGACTGCATTAGTTGTGCTAGAAGTGATTTATAGATTTATTCTTGACTAGAATTTTTTGTTATTATTTGCTTAATTCTGATGTTAAAACTGAAAGCACAAGGTAATATCCAGCATACCTCCCTACATCAGATTCACTGCTCCACCATCACAGGGCTGAAGATGATGTGAGTTTAAGTCTTCCCTGCACAGCACACCCTCAACATGGCAGTGGTCCCTCGGACTTCATCACCCCAGCTTCTGAGGGGGGAGATTTACTCTTCCTGTATCCCTGCCTAACACAGCCCCTTTCAGTGTGGTCACTGAACATCAGGATTTAAAACTACAAGGAAAATGCCGAATGAGAACTGCTGCAGATAGTAAACACCTTGATGCCCACAGGTTACGTACGGGCCCAGCTGACAGCTGGGGAAGGCACAGCTCTATTCTTGGGGCAGAGAGCTGTCAGAAAGGATCACACCTTTCCCAGCAAGGGCTAAACCCAGTCATCTCAGGTGTATTTATATGAGACGTTTACATGAGTATACATGAGCACGATGTATTTGTATTCACATATCAATGATGTGTTTCACTTCTCCCATATGTGCAAAATACACAGGAAAAAATGCTATGTGGTGAATTCAGATATTGCCTAAAACAGTCCAGGGATGTGTTGAGAATGTGAGTGGTGCATTTACATTGTGTTAAGTACAGTTAAGTCCTTCTGACTTGAGTCCTACAGCAGATGTTAGAAGAAGCTGAAACAAACTTTCCCCTGCAGACTAGAGTGGCTGTTTGCATTATGACAAGAAATCTTTCTGAAAATATCAGTCATGTTTCCTACCTCTTTCTGCCTATCTGGGACTTTTCTTTTTCTCTTGCTTCCTACCAAATGAATTATGGGACATCATTACTCTGTTACTGCCTGTAAAAGAACCCAGAAATCTCCTCCTCCCTTCTGTGCTGCAGCTCGAGTTCAGGAGAGTTTCTCTCTCAAGGCCATAGAGCTACTAGGTAGCTAGTTTTCTCTTTGTTAAAAACCAGTAAATAGGGCCACTGATCACCTTCATTCTCCATACTCTCTTAAAATCCTGTGTCTCTAGATGTGGAGCAAAAGAGGCTTATACACACTCAAGGCAGTATCAGAAGATGCACAGTTTGTGTCCACCTACTCTTATGTTAAAGCTCAGGAATGCATGAAGATCCTTAAAACTACACATGGTAGCTAGGGGAACTTAGCAACCTTACCCTTAAAAGGTATGATCATATGGCCAGCTAGGTATCACTGAACAGTGATAGTTGCCTATAGGCTTGATTCTGCAGGTGGGGACAGGAATCCTTCACTGTTCCAGTCCTCCATGGATCACAGATGGATCCCACAAAGCAGGAAAACCCTCCTGTCTTTCAGATCCTCTCCAAGGAGGGAAGATGTGTGTGGGAAGCATCCAAGAATTGTTAGAGACAACAAGGTAGTTTGCCACCGGTAGCATGAGGTAATTTTCCTAGTGGCAGAAGAGGGAATTTTCGTGGAAAAAAAGGGAAAGAATCATAGAATGGTTTGGGTTGGAAGGGCCCTTCCCCCCTGCCATGGGCAGGGACGCCCTCCACTAGACCAGGTTGCTCAAAGCCTCATCCAGCCTGGCCTTGAACACTTCCAGGGATGGGGCACCCACAGCTTCTCTGGGCAACCTGTTCCAGTGCCTCACCACCTTCTCCAAGAAGAATTTCTTCCTGATGTCTAATCTAAACCTCCCTGCTTTCAATTCAAACCCATTACCCCTTGTCCTACCACTACAGGCCCTTGTAAAAAGTCCCCTCCCAGCTTCCTTGTAGGCCCCCCATCCTAAATAATAATTAAAGGAGGGGAAGACCCAATAGGGTCCATAGATCCAAGGAGTAACAGAACACTTTCTGAAAGCTGCTTCCTTTAGAAAAGTGAAGTGTCTGGCTGTCTTCAAATGTGGACACTTTCTGCTTCTAAGGAGAGTAATTTTCAGAGCTATTAAGCTCTGTCCAGATCCTAGGATGTTAAGAATAAATAAGGGGCTTTGACACTTTTGAAAGTTGATTTATTTATAAAAGGAACTTGTATTTTGTCTCTTAGTCTTGAAGAGGGCAGAAAGGTTTCCAGGAACTTTTGTGACCAGCCAAGCTCTTTCAAAAAAATGTGCAATCCACCTCAGAGTTGGACTGCTTCTCCATGTCTGTCTTTAGAGTGATTTCAACTGTGATTAAGATTTCCAATTATATTATAGCTGGAAGGATAATGCACATCAATGAAAGCAGAACCGAACTGCAAAGCAACCTGAGGACAATAAAGAAGCCAAACCACAGGGAATGAGAAAGATATTCACTAGTAAAAAATATAAGCTGTTATGAAGTGCTTTTCAGTTCTGCTTCTCAGAGCAAAATGCACATTCCTGTTCTCCTTTTAATCTGGAAGGAACTGAGGCACTAAGCACTGAAATGACACAGGAAAGGGCAAATGCAGAGAAACGTGGAACATAAAGAGATGACATTTGCCATGGAAAACTTTCGGAATTGTGTTGGAAGGCAATTTTCAGTAGTGAAGCTATACGGTATTTCTGATTTGCTTTCATTTTTGACTAGAACAAAACTACGCTTTTTAGTGTTTTTCTAGGCAGTACAATTCTAGATGGAAGAATAGCAGATTTAGATTATTTGTAATATTTTTCATTTGATTTCTGTTTCAGAATGTTGCACAGAAATGGGGTAAATAAATATTTCACAGAAAAAAATGAAATTATTCAGAAAAAAATGCAGTATGACACTTTGACATTAAAATTTATCCCCCTTTTTTTCCTCTTTGAAATAATATTCAGCAAGATCAACACAGTTTAGCATAGTATTTTTAGTTTTGTCAGAACATATTTTCTGATGGAAAATGGTTCCCTTAAAATTTTTTCTGACCAGCTCAATTTCAGACCCATATTTCAGAGACTATCCTTCTGCTAATGCAGAATTGTCCCCTGCAGTATATTTTACTAATGCTTTGTCCAGTCTTGCTATAAATGTCTCAGACAATGAGACTTCCACTGAAAGATTACTCCGTAGTCTAATAGATCTGTCAGAAAGATTTTCCTGAAACTCAGACTATATTTTCCTTGTCTTAATTTGAGATGTCGTGGAGCAGCTCATGAAATGTAAGCGTAGTAAATCACTTGAACCAGATGGTATTCATCGGGGGGTTCTCAAAGAAATAAAGTGCGAAACAGGGAAGATACTGGCAATAAATCATTAAAAATAGCAGCTGCTCCTTTTAAAAGGAAAAATACAGCCTGATGCCTCTACTTAGAATAAAAGTTGTTATTCTTTTTGAACTGAATAAAAGATCAATTTCAAGAATTGCAGCCTGATGAGCTTAATCTCAGCTTCAAGGAAATCTGCTAACAACCTGACTGTAGTCCAAGTATTAGATTATTGTAATTTTAGGTGAAACCATGGCATCTCCCACAGGGTTAAGTAGTGGCTCTCTAGTGTGAGAGAAATCTTTGGACAAAAAACAGCTGCAGTTGTGTAGGAAACTCCAGTCTAGAAAAATTTGTAACTGAATGGCTCTTACTATCCTGCATTTTTTAAAAAGCTTCTGGAAAGTAGTCTCCAGAAGAGGGGTTAATTAGAGGGGAAGTTTGCTATTACTGAGCTGGATAATGAAGGCTCCCAGTGCTGAAAGGAGCTAATGTCTGGGGAGGAAGCAGGGAAGGAGTTTATCACACCAGGCGTCCAAATGTCTGTTATGATAAGATTTTTATTTTGCTTTCAAATGCAATGTGTTTATGTTACAATAGGCAAGGTGAAGAAAATACACCTTGTAAATGGAGCATGATTGAGTTAAGATTTGTAATGGTTCCTGGGTCTGGTGGCAACCCTTTCTTCTTCATGGCCTCCAAAAGGATCTTTCATCTCAGCTAGCAACCGTAAGAAATTGGGTGCATCCTGCACTGCTTTGGATAAATTTTCCATCAGTGAAATTTAAATAACAAACAAACCCCTTCCTGTGAATTTTGTGTGAATTATCTCATAGCTAACTGAAAATGTAGCACAATAAGAGCATACTTCTGTTTGCTTAACAAGCAGGTATTTGTATTGCAAAGCAAGAGCGAGGAGCAAGAAAAATTGGTATTTCCATATAGAGATGAAGAATGACATTTATTATTATTCAGATCTTATCTCCAATTATGTTAGAAATCTAGAAGGTATTCCTGGGGCTTGAACCACCTGTTGAGAAAATCTCACCGATTAGTGTTGCATGAGCAAGTTACAGGAACAGCATTGTGAGCAGAGATAGTGAAAGCAGCCACGGAAAGAGGAGCACACACCCTCCAAAAAGCTGCTGGGAGTTGTGTAAAAAGCCAGAGCACACTGACAGCTCTAAAAAGATTATTTATTCATCTGAATGCTTTGGGCATGGAAAGATAAATTGTTACTTCTCCCCTATGTCACTGAGGTGCCTGTCTGGTCCGTTTGGATTTCCTCTCTCTAGGGCTCATCCATGGTGTCTCCATCCATCCTGTCCCACTAGATACATATCAAGAGGACCAGCTGTCAAGGGTATCTGCAAGACCTCACTCCTAACATTCGTTTTGCATCCTGTAGGCATCCCACACTCAGCCCTGGCTCAGGCTGCTTGCATATGCCATCTGCATTTGCAATAGAGCGAGCTAAGCCCCTATTGAAAGTACACTGGAGTCCCTGTGGGGATGGACTGACTCTATTTTCTATAGATAACCTAGGAGGATATAGCAGCAAGCCTGCTTTGTTCCTACTGCAAGGGCTTGGAGAAGAAGGGATTCTTGCAAGTACTGACCATGCCACAAGCTTTCCTCAAGCAAACCTGGAAGGCTGCCCCAGAGCCAGCACTGTTCCTATAGCAGGAATTGTAACTGTGGTTATTTTGACTTTAAAGCTGTCAGCAGAAGGAGTGGGGAACTCCACCTGGGCATGTATGCAATACTACTCAAGTCTTTGAAAAAAAATTTAGGTCAGCTTAAATAGAAATCTATCCAGAGATTTTTCTCACTACTAACTCTGTGTTCTACAACAGTATTTTTTACTTTTCAAAATATTCATTGGAAGACAGACTCCTACAGCTTTCCTCTGGCTGAAGAAACACTTATTTCACAACTACTCTGGCATAGCACTGCTATATTTTACACCTGCCTTCCCTTCCACGAAGTGCAACAGCTATTGAGTCTCAGGCAGAGGTATAGTTGAGACTCTGCCCCTATATTGCTTTGGCTTAGAATTACTCCACAAAGGAGCAGCCAACTGAGGCACCCTTCCCACTGCCAGCTGATGACCAAATGCAAATCTCCTTAAGTAAGAAATCCAAATTCTGGGCCACAGTCCACACAAATCTGAGCGTGTTCTGCTTGGATTTAATAGTATTAGCACTGAAATCCATGTGCAAGGGAACTGGATGGTGGTAAAAAAGAGAATGTGTTCCATTTCTGTGATTTCTCAGTTGGAGGGCTAAATCTTAAGAACAAAAATAAAATAAGAAGAATTAAAAAACCCACCCAAGCAAAAATTTCAGTCTGTTTTGCCAAGTTATTGGGGTTTAACCCCAGTCAGTAACTAGGCCACACAGATGTTAGCTCACCTCCCCCCTGCACCAGTGGGATGGGGGAGACAATCAGAGGAAAAGATAACTCATGGCTTGAGATAAGAACAGTTTAATAATTGCAAATAAATAAAATAATAACACCATGTAATGGAAAATACTACTACTGATAATAATGTGTAATCAAAAGGAAAAAGCAAAGAAAGAAAGAAAGAAAAAAAAGACACCCACTTACCACCTGCTGACCAATGCCCAGCCAGTCCCCAAGCAGTGAAAGTGAGAGAGAGAGGCCCTTGGCCAACTCCCCCAGCTTGTATACTGTCCTGGCTGCGTCCCTTCCCAGCTTCTTGTTGAGAAGAAGGTGGGAATGAAGGTGCAGTATGCGAAACTGAAAAAGCCCCTGGCTCAATGTAAACATTACATGGCAACAACTAAAAACATTAGTATGTTGTCCACATTCTTATCAGCAGAAATTCAAAATGTAGCCTCCTACTGGCTGTTGTGAACAAAATTAACTCTGCCCCAGCCAAAACCAGCACACAAGTGTGTGAGTCACCTGAAGCATGTGTGCTCTGTGGTCCTCATGCAGTCCTAATGGCTTGAGTGAGAGATGCACTGCAGTGTTCCTTATGGCATTCACACCCAGGGTTTTCTCCAGTCTGCAAGGGGATGTGACCCCTACAGGGTCAGGAGGCAGCCAAGGTTCACACCTATTGCCAGGACTGCCAAGTGCACCACAGAACAAAGATAAAGCCATTGTGATCCAGTTTGACCTTTACTTTTTATCTCGTATTTTCCTCTCAGTATTATAGTTATATGCCTTTCATCAGAATTTGCTTGGTATGCAGTGGGCTCCCAGACCAGCCTCAAAGTCGCCTCTCTGATTGAAAGCTATCTTTCGAAGACTATGAAATCACTCACTCAAAAACTTTGAGATCATCTTAGAAATCATGATTTCTTGAAATACAATACGTTTATTTTTCTTTTACTCCTCTCCTTTCAGGGTTTGCATCTTTACACAGTAATCCCTATACTATGAGCGCTGCATAAGTATCTCATTTATTTTGCTGTAGGAGCTCAAGCTGTAAGAAGACCTGTAGATATTTAGAATTTACCATAAAATGGCTTTATTCCCTCTAATGAATTTTGCATTAATTATGCTCAGCTTCTCAGAGGTGACATCTGGAATTTCTATCAAGCTATCATGGAAAGCAGTGAACATGTAAACCAGCTGGTAATCATTTTCTGGGGACATAAAAGGGGTTCTTCCTGGTGACTAGATCCATAGCAGGCTGTTGTAGATGACATATAGTTGGGTTGACAATTTTGATATAGAACTAAACTGTTTATGTGCCTTAATAATAAGCATAATTTTAATGTGATACTTTGCCCACATAGTACCATCATGATACAAAGTCTTGTTGGTTCATGTCTCTGTGAAGGTTGCTCTCAGAGATGTTCCATCGTTTCCTTGCAAGGAAGGATGTATTGTTTTACTATCATTGGCTTGAAGTACTCTGGTAAAGAGGTATGGCTCACCCCCACTTATCTTGTAAAGCAGGGTCTCAGACCTGAAATTCTTCAGAATTTAACATACAGTACGCTGATGTGGTGAAGACGTCCCCATTTTCAATGACGCGGAAGAAAACTTTGGTTAGGAAAAAAGATAAAGACTTCCAATATAGGGATTATATCATGTGAAAGGAAAACACTATGCTTTTTTCTCCTCTTTCTGTAGATAAAACATTAGGGGATAAAATAGGGGATCATATTCCTCTTTTGAAAAACTTACTACTTAGAGATTTGGAGAAAAATCAATGTGACATTTGAATACGCTTTGAAGTTCTTTCACAGCTTGAAACTTCACGACTTTTGTCTCTCCCTTTTTTTATCAGCTGTATTCACTACATTTCCATATAAAGCAGCCTGCCTGTTAAATACCATCTCTCTTCCTCTTTTCCTCTCTCTCACTCTTTTTTCACGTTTTTTCCCTCTCCTGGAACTTTGCTCTCCAGGAGGATCCAACGCTTTCTCTCAAAGGTAGCAACCCACCATTCAATTAAAGCTCCAGCCTTTGTAAGGACAGATAATAACTTTGATCGCTGCATTTGTATAATTAAGGGACAGGCCTGCGGTTTAAAGGGGCTCCTCGTTCGCCTTTGAAAAGGCGAGAGCATGATGAGTTTTCTGTGGCACCAGCGCTGTAGGAAAGTCCTGGTCTCCTTTGGTGTCACATCTATCTGCGTCCCCAGCCTGCTTGTCCCCTGTCCCAGGGAGGACGATTAGGCAGTCCCCCGCTGGCTGCAGATGGAGTGACGGGGAGCGATAAGGCGAGCTGCCTTTCTCCGCAGCCTCAGATCGGCAGAGGCAGAGCTCTTCTTCACAGGCAGCCCAAGTGTAAGCCGTTTAAACAAGCGTGCAGGAAATATTGGGGTAATTACCAAGCGCAGGGAGGGGGTCTGCGGCTATCAGCGGCATTGAGAATGGATTCGAAAACTCGCTCGACAGATTAATTGATCCTTTTTCTGCAGCCAGCCTTTTGAAATAATTCTCGCAGCGGCTCGTAGTTGGGAGAGTGCAGCATGCCGAGGAGCGGCATCCTCACCCACAGCCATGCGTATTTAGTAGCGTCTGCATCTGACTTTCTTCTCCGCCGAAGCATTAAGAATTTTAGCCATAATTCATGCTTGGTAAATTTGTTTTCTGTAATAAAATCAATCCCACAAAGGGAGAAGAAAAAGTGGTGCTGCCTGCACTTCCTTATCAGCGCTGATACCGGCTAAGTGCTCTGATCACAGGAAGCTGCTCCGAGGCGCTCCCGCCTGCTACTTAATTCAGTTTACTTAGAAGAGAGTTTGCCACGGTTTTAATTTTGAGTTTCACACTAGCGAAGCGGGTTGCCAGCTCGGTGCAGCAACAGTGGCCAGTGGGCCCCCCGCAGAGAGCAGACAGGCCCCTCTCTGTCCCGGCAGGCCGCTCAAGTGAAACGTCAGCCAAGTGGCAGGTTTGTTGCTGGGGAGATGAGGACCAGCATCTCCATCTCTTCTGCCCCTGCCCTCACTCTTCCCAGCTGGTGGAGGAGGGAAACTGGCAGTGGAGACCTTGACGCTCTACCTGTTTCTCACATTTTCTCGGCAAAGGATGCGCTGACAGGAGGGAAATGGCAGGTGGCACGTTCGTAGCGGTGCGTTTGGGTCTCTTCTGTAGCCATGTTTGTACATTAGCATGCATTTTGGGCAAAAAGCAGAGAAATATGAGAGAGGAAGGAGAGTTTGGAAGAGCTAAGCTGTGTTGCTCTCCTGGCTGACTAACATTAATTGCTCATATAAGGAAAATAAAATACTGTTCTGTGATTTAGATGCTGTGCTGCAGAGAGGATCTCAAACCCCTTTACTAGCACTGTCCTAGCAACTTGAGATAAAGCAAGTGACAAAAACGTCCTGATCTAATTTTGAATACCTATATTTGTGCAGAATGATCCTAGTATCTTGGCAGGTTCTGTCAGGGCACCTATCAATTCACACTGCATTTGGTCAGCACACAATGTAAATTGCTATCCTACTAAAAAACAGTGAACAGAGCAATTAAAATCCATCTCAGTTATGGTTGCCAGCCTCTTCATACAGGAGTAGAAGGATACTGTAGGAGGTCTGTTAAAGCAAAAAACCTGAAAGTTGCTGTGTGTTTTCCCTGCCTCCATTTTTTGCTGCTTTCTCCAGTATTATTGGCACATCTGTAAGTGGCATATCCCTCACTTGAAAAATACCAAGGGCCAGACTTCTGCAATTAAATTGCAAACATTTGTGTGAGGGAAATTATGTGCTGACATTATGTGGGTTCAAAAGACCAAAGATTCACACAATTTGCAGCCGGGCAGATGTCTGTTCTGCTGCTAACGTGTACACATCTCTTTTGCAGGCACATGCACAGACATCCACGTGGAAGGTCTGCAAGTGCTTGCGTATTTAGGGTCGTACTACAAGGTCCAAATTCTACATAATGCTCTCAGTAACCCTTATTTCTTGTTTGATGTTAAGAAGATTTCAAATAAAAAATACTATTTGATGTAAGCAGATTGTTTTAAGAAAATTGCTGGGATTACTCTGATGACATGCCCGTACACCTTCATCTTTCTGCCCTGTAAAATGCTGAGAAACATGTCTGGCTGATTTCACAGATCTCGTGCAAGTATTCTCACAGGTCTTGTGTTCCTTCAGCCTTGGATGGAGCGGCAGTGTAGAAAGGATCCCCAATCTCTTTGGCACTACTGAATTTCAGCTGTCTTTGCACTACAGTGCAAAACGGAAAGATCCAGCTTCATCCCATTCAACTGTGTTCTATTTTGCATCCTGTTTTACCCTTATTTCTCAGGGACTACAGTGTGTACAGAGCTAGAAAAGACAGGGTATCTTTTTGGCTGCCTGCCTTTGGCCATATTTTGGTGGTAAACGAATAGAAAAGGCAGGTACCTGCTCAGACAGTGGGCTGAGAACCTCTCAGCTACTCCAGCTTGCTCAGAAGGTAAGGGCAGTCAGAGGACCTGGATCCCTGATGACAGACCAGGAAAGCACAGAGAAGTGCCCTTAAATACGCCAGCCACTAGTCTTACAGAAACATTCACAACAGGCCAGTATGGACGATGGCATTAGTTGCATGTTGTTTTAAATCCACTTCTCTGTAACTGTGCAAATGACTGTTTGCAAGGAAACAGGTCTGTGGTATTGCTATCCTGAGTGCTTTGGATGCATCCGTATTGGCAGTGTTGCACACGTGGGAGCCTTTTGTTTTGAAAAGAGCACAGCATATCTGTGAAAATAATATCCTACTGTAAATACATATCTGATAAAGAAACCCTTATGTACAGTGCACGTTCTTGAAATTATTCTATAGCTCCTGAATGTACCCATTCTGAGGAGAAGAAACAAGGTTTGAAAGCACTCCAAAGAACCATGTTGACACCACAGCTGCTGTTTTTAGTACCCCACTGTGCAGGGTAGCATCCTGAAAGAGACCAAAAGCCTCTGTCCATCTACTTATGCCAGATCCAAAGCAGGTGGCTGTTAGAACTGTCTTTTTCCTGTTGCCAGGCTTTCTTTAGGGGATCTATCATGGAGCCAAGGGCTGTCTGCAGTGGGACTTGCACCAATTGTTTACTCTATTTATATTTAGCTAATTAAGTGATAATCCTAAAGTATCAGGGCACATATGTAATAATAATTATTACTCACAAAGCAAACATTTTGTTTGGTTTGTTTTGTTTGTGCCTAAAGATAATACGTCTGCCTCTCCAAATGCTGTAAAAGTGCTCATCGAAAGTTGCTTGGTTCATGCTGGGATAAAATTCTGATTGCAAAAATGGAGTTATAGGTAGGATGAGTTTGGCCCACAGAAGAAAACAGAGTTCTGGTTTCAGGTAAAATATACATAGCAAAAATCTGTGGGCTGGACTCAGCTGTAACATCAATAATTTAAGTTCCCTATCAATGTAAACGTCGGAAGGCCCATAACACCTGGTCACAGGAAAGGGTCAGAGGTGAGTGGGACAGGTTTAACAACTCAGCATCTCAAGACATACGATGGTCTCCTGGTGTGACTGCTCCAGAGGCACTTTCAGGAGGTAAACTAGGAAGATGTGCCCCACCATGGACTTTTCCCCAGTCTGTGGTACAATCAGAGAGGGTTACTTAATTTACCTCCTGTGCATGAATGTGTCTTGATGTGATGGTGCCTGCCTGCAGCGGGTTGATCTTTTCATTCAGGTCTTTCATACTGTCAGGACAGGTTAAAATAATTGGGTTCTTAGTACCCCTTCAGTAGGCAAAGTAAGTATAAAATGTGGTAGGACACAACTAACTTACATTCTCTAACTTTTTTATATAAACAGCAAGGCTGTAATGGTGCTGCTTTGTAATTTTTAGTAACATTTTGATACCTCTGGGTTCAATCATAGGGTTAAATAAAGCATAGTACAAGATTCTCAACACTGACAATAGTGGGATCACCAGCTGGAAGTGGTGCAAAAGGCTCCTTAACTGGGATGGCCGTAATTTGCAGCCAATTAGCATGGAAATAACATTCAGTTTCTTCTTCCTTTGTTCTTCTTTGCTGTCTTCACTCTCTTGGAAGAAGGATGACTAAGGGAATATATCTCCTGAGTTCTGTTAAATCATATGGGGCATATACAGGGTAGATAGGGATTAGCTGTTCACTGAGTCTTCTGGTACAAGGCACCAACCAGCGTGGTCAGATGGCAGATTCAAGACAAAATTTTACATCAGTCCAAGTGACAACGGGGCAAGTTCATTGGAGAGAGTTTTGTCAAGGGCTGTTAAATACGAAGTCTCTGAACCACAGGGAGAGTAGCACATGATAGTATCACTGCATGCTTCTCTGTCCTTATACTATTCTTCAGGCACTTACTGTTGGCCACTATCTGAGACAGGATCCTGCACTAGCTAAACTTTTTATCTCACCCAACATAGTTGTTCTTGTGTTGAGCCTTTTTATTTTAATCCCTCTCTCATGTTTTGTTTTAGAATACTTTGACAGGAGTTGTTGGGAAGTTTTGTTTGTGTGAGAGTGCTCTTGCAGGAAAATTATCTCCTGCAGCTATACAAATGTGGGCTTTAGTTTTAAATTATGAATTATTGTAATTCCTTTGATTTATATTAAATAATTTAATAAACAAAAAATAAGAGGAAAAATATGTTTTCTATTTGACCACATATGATAAATTCAAATCAGAGAAGTTCTAGATTTAAAAAAGAAGAGCAAAGGCCATAAAGCCATTTAATTACATTGTTTTCCTATTCCTTTTCCCTTTTATTTCTAAATAATTTATTAGTTGAAGTTGCTCTGTGTGAAAGCTAAAGACAACTTTTCTCAAGCCAGTGAGGACAACCATCTATGATTGTTATTGCTTTAGATAAACTGCTGTAGAAAATAACCATTTCAGGGCCATCTTAGTAAAAATAATATGGAAGGATCTACAAAATGGATGGGTGAGCTGAGGAGAACTACATTTTCAATCTTTTTACATGTGATGTTTATCTCACTGGTAAGTCAGGAATTTGGAGCTATATTGTGCAAATAAGATGGCAGGATCAGGACCTTCGCCAACAAGCAGTGCAGGAGTTAAAAAAAAATCAGGCTTCATTCTGACATAATAAGGTTAAAGAAAAATGCCAAACTGAGTTTTATGGCGTTAAATGTTTTTTTAAAAAAAAAAAGGGAAAGAAGAAAAATATGAGGGAAGGATATAGCTGAAACCCCAGAATAAATCAATTTAGCAATCAGAAACAAACACCACAATTTAGCAAGATATTTTCTGTTTTAAAGTCAGCTTAAAAAGTGATGCACATCTTTCAAATCTTAGTAATTTTTTCCATTATTGTAGTCTCAGCCTCTTGAATCCTACAATGCAAACCTGTTACTTGAGATTCAGGGACTTTTTTAAAAGGACACTCTCAGCTTGGTGGGCTTTTTGTAGTGACTCATACAGAAAAAAGCAGAGCTTTTTGACAGATCCCTGGAACAGAAGGCCTGCTTCTTTAGTGTAATGGCTAGTCCTTTTGCCCTCATTTGTGTCTGAAAAGCTGCTGCCCATCCTGCTCTTCTCTGCCCTCATCCCAGCCTCTTCTTGGATCCTCTCCAGTTTCAGTTTCAAGTCTCTCTGGCAGCTGTTGCAGGTAAGCACTGCCTTCCAGTCTACTGCTGGCTCGCTGCAGACAAAAAAACGGGGGGTTGTGGAGAGGGGGAACCCCTAAGGAAAATGGCAAGGCTGACTGGAAGGAATTTTCCCACTACTTTTACTTGTAGCTGTTTTGAAGGCTATTTGAAGCAGTAGCATGTAGAACATTTTTAGGAGATGTTAAGTCATCAACAGTGTCTTCAAATTACTGGATTCGATCACAAAACTCAATATGTAAGCCCTGTCCATGTGTTGTACATGCTTGTAAACTACAGACGGAGGGATATAGGCAGGACAGCCCTCACGTAAAACTCTTAGAGTACCTCCAGTAAAGTCCAAAGCCCTTGCTGGGTTCTGCTTTACTTCCAGAGGAGTCTCACCGAATTTTTCAATTGGCAGAAATGGACAGTAGGTTTTCACAACATCTTTCCTGTAGGAAGATTTCACAAAGGTGGAATCAGAGACATGACAGAGCATCCCTTCTCTTCAGCATTTAAATTTAAACAAGTCCTTTTTTCTCTACTCAAGACCACTTATGTGAAATACAGATTTTCAGAAGCTGTTTGTTTCACCTGGCTCACAAACACTGAGATCCCTATTTCCACTTAGTTTAAAGAGCCGAAATAATGAGTCGAAAGCAAAGGGGGAGATGGCAGGAAGCTGTCCAATTTAATCCTCAAATTTTCTGGTCTTGTATGTGACCTTCAGGTTGGACCTTTCAGTCTGCTTCATTGTGCCACATCTCACTCAAAATAAGCCAAAAGAAGTCAAAACAAGTCAGCTTTCCTTTACCTGCAGCAATAAAACCTAATGAAGCATCAGCATGGAGATGTCATAAAATGTTCTTACACTTTATAAAACCTACCACCCATTGAAGAGGTGTGGTGAGGTGGCTCTGCAGTCTCTGCGCCCCTGCTTCTTATTTAGCAAAGAGCCAGACACCCCACAATGTCTGCTTTGGGCCAAATAGTAGGGGGATCAAGCCTGCAAGGTATGCCGTTAGTGCCTATAAAAGTATCCGGGTAAAAAGCAGCAACCTCCTCAGGAAAAAATAGGATGAAGATAATGAAATAGACCAAACAGTGCATCCTTTCCACTTTACCAGCACTTAAATCAGTTGGGATCCTGATGTGCTGCTAAAGAGCTTAGTCTGCCCAGTTTATGCTTTTTATTCATAAATTGCAGCTTTATGCAGAGTTTATAATTTCCTAATACATAGTGAATTAAACCACATTATACCTGTCAGGCAGTTGCACATACCTAGAGATACTTTTACATGCAAATGATTGTGTATTCTCCATTTTGGAAAGACAATGGTGTGTGCCAGATTAATGAGGTTATGAGCAAGTGAGCAGAATAAACCAGTAAAATGTAATTAAGCCATTTAGCACTCCATAAAAACAGGAACACATAAAAAAGTAATGCAAACCACGGGGTGCAGTTCATTACCAGCCCCAGTATGTCAGTAGGACTTAATGGGGCACTCTTTTTTTTTTTTTTTTCTCCCAACCGCTCCCCCCCCCTTTCAAGGCAAAGAGTTCTATTCACTCCCCATAGTGTGTTGTGCCCCCTCACCCCAAACCCTTAATCTCTTCATCAAGAGGAGGATATTTTTAAAGAAACCATCATTCCAGATGCAGACACTCCCCCTTCTTCAGCCATTATTACTGTGCTCTCTCTATACAGCAGGAGATATAAACTCGTTAGGATGCAAACACACCAAGCCAAATTGCTAGTCTGTGGCATACTTTGGTTTTTTATGCTTCTGCCTGGACAACTGAGCCCTAGGAAGTTCAGTACTGCCTCTGGAGACAGTGAGAGGGAGAGAGAGATAACCCACAGCAGCTGCAGTTCAGCAAAGATATTTTCATTGTGGAGAACAAGCGTTTCAAATAGTTGTTGTCTGACAACTGTTGTAAAGGTAGGTTTCCGTTATGCATAAAGCCATTCTAAATGCCACCATTTAAGAGGAAAAGGATCAAAGGCAGGGAGCTTAACGTGCTGGCAGGATGTGTTAGATTCCCTCTAGTGGCACATCTTCCAGAATTTACTAACTTACTATTGCCAGTCACTAATACACAGTCCCTCATTTAGCTGAAGTGGTGGATATTCAGACCATGCAGATGATACCTGTAGGGAACGACGGTGAGGGACAGGAAAGGAAGAGGTGGGAGAACTTGTGCGTTAGCAGAGAACTGCATCCAGGAAGAGAACTTCTGGAAGAGGCATAGGATGTGATGTGCCAGGGGTAGCTTGATGTGACAGATCAATGGCTCATCTCCTACAGAAGACTGGATGCAGTGATGGTCTGAGGATTTACATTCCTCATGATAACAGTCAGATAACAGCAGTGAACTTCAGTAAACCGAGAAAATTATTTGCCAAGTTCTCACAGGGAGAAATTCAAACACAAAGTGGAAAGTTGAAAGTTTCTAGGGCAGAAAGCACAAAAAGCTGACCAGAAAACTGTCTATCCTAATGTGAAGAAAATAGAGTGGTTGTAGTAAAATACCAGAATGCAGCACAAGGAGCTCTTGAATGACATGGAAACAGAAGAGAAACTGTAAGGAGAAATAAGGTGCTGGAGGCTGAGTGTAAAAAAAATACATGGGCATGCATAGACAAGACCAGAAAGACTAAGGAAGAAATTGAATTATAACTTGTGGTGGATATAAGGAGCAACACAAAATTTTTATAAATGTAGTCCCTTTATGGGAGACAAAGGAAAATGCAGTCTCTTTCTTAATTGATACAGGAGCAGAAACATTCAGCTTTTTTCTTTTTTTAATCTTAAAAAAGAATGAGACTGTGGTTGCCCCTCTAATACGATTGACAGCAGTTAATGAGAGGACAGGAATTTGGGCCAAATAGTCAAAGATCAGGTCAAATAATGCTCAAATACATTTAGTTTTCTGCAGTCATTAGGTTTCCTGAAATATATCCTTGAAGTATTTAAGAGATTAGGATGAGCAGTTGCTAGATAGTGGTTAATACCCTGAAAGGATGGGTGAATTCCAGCAGTCCACAGGCACCGAATGTGAGTCGCCAGGGCAATACTGCTGACCTCACAGAAAGCTTGTGCATGCAGTTTCTAAAGTCTTATCTCTTGGTGTTAAAGAAGTGTGTAGGTCAGTAGGAGTTGTGAATCAGTTGCCCAGATAAAGAGGATATCAAGGAGCATGGTTTTCCTCTGAAGTCCCAAATCTTTAGAATTTGGAACGTATCTGCTCCTTAACTGCGTGGACTTCCTGAATACGTAGTCTCCTTTGGCTTCAACCAAATTTGAGTGTTTAGCACAGCTCTTTTTAAATGGTTTCAGTGACTAATAGAAATGTCAACTTCATTTCTACTCTGTGTGTTTCTGACTTTTACTTCTAATCCTGAATACTGTTATATTATTTTGTTATCAAAGTTTTCTTTCCTATTACTTAAAGACTGATCAAGTTATCCCTTAACCTCTTCGATGAACTGAATATATGGCTGTCCTGGAGTTTAAAGGCTTGTAATAATTCTCAGTGCTTTTCTCTGAACCCCTTCCAATTTATCCACATCCCCGATGAATCCTGGACACCATATTTCAGCATAAACTTCCAAACATAACGTGCCAGTGCCAAATCCAGACTTAGCATAATTCCCTTCTGCTTGTCTGAAGACTGGTTGCCTATAGAAATTCTCCTGTTTATTCTTCCAGGGACTGTATTGTCTCTTTTGGATGCAGCAACACGCTAATCACTCATGTACTGTTGATTATCCACTATGATTCCGAAATGGTTTTTGGAGTCCCTGAAGTAAATTCCCCCTGTCCTATAAGTGTGGCTTACACAACATATTCTTGGATGTATTCCTTTGCATTTAGCTCTGTTAGAGCACTTAGTGTTTGTTCATTTGTGTAACATAGCAGGTGACTTTTTTTCTGTATCAGCCATTTTCCTGGTTTAGTGCTTCTCCATTCTTAGGCATCCTCAGTAGCAAAGACTATGATTTTCTGTCTCCTCCACATCATTGATAAAACTGCTAAATACATAAGGGCCAAAACCTGATCACTGTAGGGATCTGGTAAAACCTCAGTCCATCATTGATAATTCTCTGATTTCAATCCATTAAAAATGTGCTGTGTTGGTTTTCTATCACTCTAAATTCCTGATCAAAATCCCCTATCAGCTATCAAGTCATCTTGACCAGATGCTGTATCCGTTTCGTGGCTTACTGGTGGATGCCAGTGTTCAGATGACACTGCTGTACGACCGAGGGAAGTGCTGCTAAGGACTTTGTAGGCAAAAGCAAAAAATTGTACTGTACATGAGGATTACTGTCTGTTGGGGGAGGGTTCGATAATTACATTTTAGTGTTGCAGTGCAGTGGTACGTAGTTCATCTTTGACTAGTTCCATGAAGATCAATGTGAGATCTGAGTGAATTAATGCAGGTAAGTGTTTGCAACTCAATAGCTATAAAATTACGATAGACGTGTTAATATTACTATATTGGCTTTCTAGAACATCTTGCAGAGATTTTTTTAGCTTATTTTTTTTTTAATCAATTACATTTGCTACCCTGTTCTGAATCAAGGTATGAATTTGCCTTATGTATTTATTGTGCCTTTTTATTTGCTAGAACTGCAGGCATTATCCTCAAGTAGCAAATGTATTTTAAAATTATCACCAAAATCCCAGTAATATTTATGTAGTTTTCTGAAGGACCATCGTAATGTTTTCCTTGATCTCTTGTTAGAACTTGAAAATTCAAATATTTAATTATACTGGATTAGTGTATATGCTCTGAGTTTTTATTATATGTATAAAATACTACCACACAGAGTAATTGTCGATGTAACAGAACTCTAAAAAGGGAAGAATCACTAATATTCCCACTTCACAGACTGACCAATTTTTTTACTGATGTTTGAGGTGTTAAGGGCCATTAGGTTAAAAAATATTTACTACTTTGAGCGTCAAAATGTAGACAATTACATTTAGACTTGACTTTTACCTTAAGGTCTGAGTTTTGGAAAAGTGAGCATTGTCAGTTTATTTTAAGTTCCTGCAGAAGTGCATGCTGCCATCTTAAGACGCTGGTAAGGACAATAAGGAGAGGATGGGCAGCATCCCTTTTTTTTTATTATTCCATCGTATATAACATGCTTGTCACACAAACTACAGCATAGTAAGGTAACGTCTGCACTGAGTGAGTAAGCTCCAGAGCAGGAGGCAATGCCCCGGCTGCTGCGTGACTGAGTCAGTTATACTGTTTCTAGGACCTGAGCCAGCAGCTCTGTGTGGCTCTGCTTGTGTTGTGAGAAGCCAGCCTGGGGGTCTCTCGCCATCACGGCACTGCATTGTGCAGCCGAAGCCACAGACAGCATTTGCGGATTATTCTGCGACTGCTTGTGCATTATTCTGTGTCTCCACTAAACCATGGCCCCTTGAGGCCTCAGGCAGCGTGAGGATACCTTTATCAGGTGCCATACGAGCAGGGAGACGGGGGGTTGCCACCCCCTGCCTAGAAGCGGTCTGTGTGTTTCTCCGGCCAGGCGCAGGCACATAATGGCACAGCTCATGTTCCGGATGGAGGCGATGGGAGAGCATGCTGAGAAAAATAATTGAAAACGAAGCCGCATTTAAAAGTAATCAAATTACTCCTTGGGATTAAATTTTTAGAGCCAAATTTTAGCCCTCCTTATTCTATAGCAGTGCCTTGCCAGGACCACATAGCTTGCCCAGCTCCATGCCTGGGAGACTTTACTACTTTTCTGAGTAAATAGAACATATAAAGCCAGATTCTCACTGCTTTTATGCCTAAGTAAATGTACCGCTTTTCCAATGAAATTCTCCCCGATTAATACGTATATCCATGAAAGGAAACAGAAAGAGAATGTCTCCACAGCCGCTAAACCCTTGCTGCTGTCTCTAACTCTGCTCCCAGAGTGCTTAGGAAAGGCACTGGCAATGAAAGATAAGAGGGCATGATTACATGAAACCTGATTACTTGTTCAGGGATCCTGGGCCTGCTCTGTCATCTATGATTGGGACAGTGACCCTTAGAATGAAGAGTGTAATTCCACTGTGGCACCCAAGAAATGCAAAATTCCTCCATTCAAGGATTCCGTCCTTAAGAGCTTTGGGGGGTTTTATGCTAAAGTGCTTGCCCTACTGCCTTTTGCCATCTTACCAGTGGAAGCAGTTACTGAAGGACAGGGTGAGGAGGAAGTTTTCTAGCTCCTGTAAAGGAGGAGCAAGAAGAGGATGTTCAGAGGGCATGACTTGTCTCTGATCTTCCAGTCTCCTGCAACATCCAAGAGCCTAGTCATGGAGCTGACAGGTTTTGGTGCACTGCCTACGAGAAAAATCCAGAAGGAGCAAAATGCTGCAGGTAGCTACCATGAATACAATCTTTTGTGACTTAGGTCTCTAACAGGCAGTTCACTGACCCTACACTCTTGCCTGTCCTCCTGGGGTGTGCATGCACACGTGTGCAACATGCAGAGGTATGTAGGAGTGGGACCTTCCTCCTTTGAGTGAGGAGACCTGATTTCTAGCTAACATCCCTGATGAAGGAAGCATGAGGAAGCACCTTGCTTGTATTCAGTGCAACAGACACTCACCCAGGCTACAGTTTGAAGGCAAGAGCTAATAGCCATGATAAAGGCTATAGGAATGAGGTCTCTTGGCACGTGAGTTTGGATGTCTTACATTGTCTTAGGGAGAAGCTCTTAAAAAAAAATGTGTGTGATCTATATATACATATATGTATATTTGTATGCATATTTCTGTGAATGTTTAAGCAGGGCACAAATAAATAGTTTGAGTTAAGCAGAGAGAAAGAAAACTGTGGAGGACAGCAGCAAGATTCCTTATAACTAACTCTGACAAATACACCAGCCTAAGCTCTGTTCCACTGAGGTGTCACATTATAACATATGTATCTGTCTCAACAGTTTCTTATGCTGAGCCCATCAGCATGTTATTTGAAGACTTTTGTGTCATATATCCTACACTGTGCTCTGACAGTATCTAGGCACTTCAGAGTGAGTTAAGAATGGACTGACACTTCCAAGACAGTCCCTTGCTGTTAGTTTAGCACTGTTTCATGTGAAAAATATCTTCAGAATGGTTCTTTCTCTCTCAGATAACAGACCTGTCTACCCTCACCAGTGACAGCTCCATCCCTTCCACTTCAGAAAACAGAGGGTATCATTAAAATGTTGACATTCACCAAACATTTGTTACATTTATCATAGTATTTCCTGTATCTCCGTATAGGAATACCACCAAAAGAAAAAAAAAAAAAGTAAATATACCAAGGTCTGGTAAATGTCAAGATTTTAATGGAACCCACACTGTCAGAGATCTCAGAACCAACCATTTGCTCAAGAAAAATGTCATCGCTTCTTTACTGTTCTGGTTCTTGAAAATTGGTAGGCAAGTTTTACTAAAATTAGATTTGTAGTGCCCCAAGGTGAGAGTCACCACATCTGTGGTCTCATTAGAGGACTTCTCTTCCTCCACAAATGGACCTATTAGAAGTGATATGAAAGAATTCAAGTAACGAAATTTGATATGCAAGGCTTCTTTGGGAACTTGGTGCAATATTCACTGAAATCAGTGGAATATTTAATCAGGTCCTTGTGCTCATTTTTGGTTTTGCCAACTGGGTTCATAAGTGACAAGGCTATAAACTTTTTTCAAGGTGTTTCCAAGATGCAAAAATACTTTTAAGTAATAATGTGTCATTTTCAGATTGCATGGAATCCATGGGTGATTTATGACTAAAAATAAGCATTTAGGAGCATAAGAATGTCCAAGTTGTCAAATCAGATCAGACCCATTCACAGTCTGAAAATGGCCATATGCATGACAAGACATTATAGGAAATCATGTACTAGAAGAGTGCAACCACAGACTAATTTTCTGCCTGGCCTTCTGGCAGATGGAAAGAGCTCTTTGCTTGAAGTATTCATACTTATTTCCTCCCTGGATTTGTTGCTTTTCTGGTATAACCATCAAAGGTCTTATTGTCCACAAATGAATAAAGTACCTGATACCCAACTCTGGCATTTCCCCAAAAAGAGGATACAAAACAGATACAGGGCTCAGCCTCTCTCTCATTAGTCTGATGGCAAAATTCTGATTGTTTGTCCTACCATTGGAAGAATTTTTTTCTGTTGAGACTTAATTCGCCCAAAATGTCAATCAATCAAAAGGATTTGGGAAGCCCTGGTTTAATTTCTAAAATTATATCGGCAAAAATGGGCAAAAACTACAAAAGCATGGAAAATTAAAAAAAAAAAAAAAACCCACACACATGGCTTTTCTTTTTTCAAAATTGTCTTGCTCCATCCTTATCATCTTATTTTTTACACTGTTAAAAATCATCAAAAAACTATTTCATCTTAGTTAACTGAAGTATGATCACTGGAAAATATATCCTTAGCACTTTTTTGTGTTCCTTTTGCCTCTAGATTTATTTTTGGTCAGTCCAGAGTTTTCTTTATGCCACGTTTTGGCCAAAACAGGTCAGTAAGGAAAAAATATCAACCATTCAAGTATGTCTTTCATCTTTAGCTGTGAAGGACTGGGATTAAGACTGCATTATCCAAAATGCTAAAAATGCTTTCTGTCACTGATCATTAATTAAGTAGCCCCTTATTAAAGGACATCCATTCACAGAGGAAGGGAAATCTCATCATTTAAAGGGCCAGTAGTCATTAAATATAAATGGGAGGATAACAGTACGGCTATGTTCTCTTAGCACACATCATATCCCACGGTGATTTTTTAACTTATAAAACATTAAACTGATTGCATACTGGTTTGCTCTGTATCACTCACAAGGACTGCTCTTGTGTAATGAAGTGTAATTAGGAGAAATTGTATGTATCTCTTCATTCAAAGCCAATGATTTCCTTTCCCATTACTTACAGTCTGGAAATACAGTGCTTTACAGAGGTGATCTTTACCATTGATTTAATTGATCCAGTTGTCTTCAGGTATTAGAAATGGGTACCAATGGCTACACCAGTTAGGTCTGCTTCTGCTTAGCTTGGAAGTCAAATATAAACTTATAATATTCCTCAGCAATCGTCACGAGCAGTTATTAGGCCCAATGCTAAGGAACCCTTCCTTCTTTTTTTTTCCTGGGAAGTTTCTTTGGATTTGAATTTGCCAAACTGTGTGTAAATCAGGTAATCTTTACATTTTTTCTTTCTTAAATTCAATTGCAGTTCTTTAGAAGCTAATGAAATATTAGCAGGACTTTGGGATATGTAATACCTAACTTCTGGCTTTCTGAGCACTGAAAATGTGCACTACCAGTTTGCGATGTTGAGGTGAAGAGCGTAGAAACTGAGGGAAGGTTGGTGCCCCCCTCAGGAATGCAGCAACTTACACAGATATGTTACTCTTTAAGGCTGACTACTGACATCTCTTTGCCGGTAATAATGACATCCTTCACACCTCACTGCAAATTCATAGTCCTTTACTGTGGAATTCTGAAGCCCAGTAATGATACACAGGTGAAATCAATACAGAGACTCTAAAATAGAGGACAACCTTAAATTTTTAAAAAGTGAGCTTAAGAAATTGGACATGCTCTGACTTCTGTTTAGGTTTGATCGTTCTTTATTTTGGTGTTCTATTATGGAAAATACCTTTGAGTGGAAGAGTTCTTTCACCTACACTCAAAAACTAATATGGGTAAAATAGGTGACTAATTACCACTAAAATAACTCAAGTACAAGACAGTATCAGCTGTTTCTTTCCATTCCTTTACCAACAGTTAATTGTAATGCATTTCATCAGCAATATTGATACCTGCCTACAAGAAAGCATGAAACACCACGGAGACTAAGGAAACTGATCTAAAGGAGAAGGTGCTCTATTTTACAAGTGGGTGAAACAAAAGAGAGATTGTTCATTACACAAGTGTATGGCTGGACTGCACCTGGCTCTTCACAACAGGATATTAAAGCAAGCCATCTATTTTCTTGTACGGACAGGATAGGGCTATGGGATGATTCATCTGTCATTCCTTCCGGAAAATGATCTATTCTGAAATCACCATGTCCTTGCAACATGTCTGCTCTGATCAACAAAGCAAGGGCAGGCTAGTGATGGAGGAGGCATTAAAGGTGTAATCCTCCCAGAAGACACACTTTCCATCCACACACAGTTGTCCAAAGAGAGGTTTCTTTCTGTAAGAGGCTGTGGCTTTGCACTACACCATGGTCCAGCTTCTGTGAAAATGCCTTCCTTTTTGTCTGGAAGCAAGCCCTGATTGTGTCTTCTGGCTAGGGAAAATGGAGAAGGACCCCACATATACTAAGGTCCAAAGCCTCCCCTAATTTCCATTCTGCCAAAACACGGTCTGAACAGAGTTTGGCCAGTGGGAGTGATAGACAAACTGATTTTGAATGGATTTTTTTTTTTAATTCTGTTTTCTTCCAGTCTGACTCAAGGGTAAATCTGTTTATTTGCTTCTTTTAGCTGCCTAGCATAACAAAAGACTGCTGTAAAGCTTACTTCAGGCCTGTAGTTTCCTGCCAGTCAGCACTGTCATCACTGTGTTAATGGTCATCAAATGTCAAGAGTCACTTTCACCTTGGAAAAAAGCTTAGAACAAGAGAATAATGACTAAGTAAAGCTTGAAGCTTAGGGAGTAACATGATTTATGTTACACAACTGAAGGAAGGTTACCTGTATAGCACTTCCTCGGAATGTATATGCACACATAGAGAGGAGAATCTGTTCTCCTTCAGTCACAGTGCATGTTTCTATATGGTAAAGACAGGGAACAGATGACTCTCTTAATATTGCAAAGAACTATAAAAGTGTTACTGGCTTTCCTTTCATTTTCAGTCATCTAAAAATGCTTTAATGAAGTATTCCAAACTAGCTTCTGAAAAGTCATATGGCATTTTAAATAACTACCAAGGAAACAGATTACTGTTAAATACTGCTCACAGGAGACCTCAGTTTGTTATTCATTTCAACTTAATGCACAACAACCTTACTGGATGGGGCTTGTACTTTCTGAAATGTTTTGACTCTCTAATGGTCATTATTAATTGTTCTAATATATATTATTCAGAGCAATTTATTGTATATGTCTGAGTATTCTTAAGAAAACTAGAATAATAGGGTCTCTGGCCATTAAAGTGCCCTGGACAATGTATTTTATTACTTCTCAGTTATCTTCTGATTTGAAAATAAAAATTCAAGGAACTCTTAGAAGAGTGGGATCATTAAGAGGGCAGAAATATCAGAGTGGCAAAACAATAACATTCTTTAGCTGCTAATGACCTCCGAACTGCTAGCAATGCTTCCTGAGGCCTGGTTACAGAAACCCAGGCAATGCTAATGATACTTCGTATCCTCAGGATCCTTGCTGGTGTCATTAGTATAAACTCGTGGTAGGATAAATGCTCTGTGCAGCTGAAGGAGGAGGCTGGTACCCGGCTTCTACAGTACCCCCCGTGTGCTGTGCATGCCACGCAGGGAGCTGGAGACCCCGGTGCAGGCGCTGAGCGACGGAGCTGAGGGTGGGTGTCACAGCAGTGACGAGCCTCACCCAGGTACGTGGCACTGCCCGCTGCAGGGCACGCCAACCTCAGCGGCTTTAGGTGGGGATGAGCCAAAGTCACGCTCTTCTAGCCTGCATATGCCCACCGTCTTACGCTGCAGGAGAGGGGGCTCAGGAGCTGCAGGCAGTAGCAACGCCAGCCAGATCTATTTATTGCATTACGTACCAGAGCCGCCCTCTGTCCTGTTCTGCCCTGTTTGTTCATACAGTGTCACATCTTGAAGTTACACTCAGGCGATGGAAGCAATAGGGCTGACTGGAAAGCAATGTTACATGTTACAAGGTCTGTGGAAGATAGGAACCATCCTATCCGTGAGATTTGTTCCTAATTGTGGTGAAGCAGAAAAGCATGTGGTTTGTTAACCATGGTGCTCTCTTGTCATCAGGAACTCTGGTTTTTTCTTACGTCTGAACAGTTCCTAATGCAGTACAGTTGTGGCTCAGTATCTGAGCTTTCATAAGGTACAATTACAGAAATAGAAATAAATAATAAACGCAGCAGTCTCACATCTCCCAAAACACTGATGCTTGCTGGTTTTGGAAGCCACAGTAAAAACAGTACATCACATTTCAAGCACAATAAAACATGCCAGTTTTGTAAAATTTAGGGAGATGTAAAACCCCTTGTCGACCTCTGCCCTTCTGCCACTGCTGAATTTAGTAAGCCTAATCTCGAGGCATCTGCTGACTTAAACCTCTCCTGTTTTATTCTTCAAACACCACTGATTTACATGATAGTTTGCCTTAGACAGGGCAGTCAGGCTTTGATATTTGATCCCCATGAGAGTGTTGATTAATAAGGGTTGAGAGGAAAAGTTATAACTGCAGAAAATGAGAGTAAATGAGAGTCCTTTGTAAATGAGAGTCCTGGGATCTGCAATGATTTCAAATTACATTTCTGCGTGTCTGTGTGTGTGTAGTCAGTCCTTTAGCATGCCACCAGCTCTTAGTGCACTTTAGAAGTGATGCTCTGAACATTAATAATCTTCAGAGCTAAGCTATCCTGGTTCAGATACTTGTGTAAAAATAGCACATCAGGGTGTTGAAAAGGGAAAAAAAAAATCTCCCTGCAAAATCTGAAGACTGAAGGAAACGACAGTGCTAGATGTTATAGCTGAGAACTGTGCAATTTCTTCCTGAAGGCATAATAGGAAAGAATTTATTCCTTTACAAAGCAAAATCCAAATTTGGGGCATCAAGAAACATGAGAAGTAAGCTGTAGGCTTGACACTGGGCCAACCACCTGACCTCATTGCTTTGGCCTATTCCTGAGCAAACAGAAGTTGCTGCATTTCCTGTATTCCAATTTTGAAAGGGTCACTGTGTGATCTCATAGCCCTGGCTTCACAAAGTGTCTGACACTTTTTCATATGACCACACATGAATTTTCTTAATGTGGAAGAGACTATGAATCTACCTATTAGCGCTAAAAGCTAGTAATCAGTTGTGTTGCATGCATGTAACAAAACCTTCACTAACATTTATTGATAAACATTCGTGACGTACAATCAAAAATTAAAAAAAAAAAATCTCTTCGGAAACTGAATTGCAATAATCTCACATTTTGCTGGTGACCTTCACTGAACTGATTGTAATTTGGGAATACTGTGAAATCCATAGAGGCAACATTTCCCGACCAGCCAAATGTTGAACGCTGATTATGATTCTCAAGGCATATGATTAGCTTAATATTTTTATTTTATCTTACCTCTGATTAGTTGTACATGGAAATTAAAGATGGCATTTTGCAGTCAGTATAGCTAGGGGTATTTAAATCAGAACATAGATCTCTTCTAAGTACAAATGAGAAGGGCAGACACTTAATATTTTTTAAACATATGGTTAGTAGGCCTATATTCTTAACTGATAGCTCCGTGATTATATTTTATTTTTCAGTTTGTAGATATTGCGAAATTAATCTTCAGATGGTCCTTAATTATTCTGAATTCAGCTAATGAGATATGTTGCTGCAGTCCAAACTCTAGGCTTATAATAAACAAAAGCTAGAAAAAGGAGATATACCCATTCTTGGTTTCTTGCTGAATTTTATTTAGAAATTTTTTGGTTTTTTTTTTAGAATTTCCTAACTACTGAGCAGATTTTTAGATTTTCCTGCACTGACAAGACAAGGGGCAATGGGCACAAACTGGAATACAGGAAATTCCATCTTAATATGAGAAAAAACATCTTTACTCTGTAAAGACACTTGTAAGATTCAGCTGGGCAGGGTGCTGGGCCATCTTGTCTAGATCCTGCTTTTGCCAAGAATGGTTGGACCACATGATCCTTGACATCCCTTCCAACCTGGGATTCTGTGATTCTCTGATCTTCAAAATTTCATTGCTGCGCTCTGTGCTCTGTGTTGGGTTTTTAGGAGACCTCAGCTCTCATTTCCACTAGTGCAATTGGTATGATTCAGGGGGCAAAAAAAGGTGAAATAGCTCAGTGTGCTGTGAAGAGGCTGGCCAGAAGTGGCCATCTGTCAGAGCCAGCAGGAGCTAAGCACAAGCACAGCCCCTCTGACCAGCTGCTCAGTGTCTGTAGGGTATTTCCCGTCACTATCCTGCAAGGCAGGGAACAGGTCTGTCTCATTTTTCAGCTTAGTAGCTGAGGATGGGAAAGGGCCAGGGTGAGGCTGTATTTCAGGCTGAGCACCCATCCTGAGTTACCTTGTGGGAGCAGCCCATTTTCCCATGAGGTGGGGCTGGCCATGTGCTAGAGCTGCAGAGACCCTGGGACAAGGCAGGATGGAGCACTGGCTGGGCAGCTGCAAGGAGGAAGATGCAATGTCACTGCAGCCAAGGTCATCTCTATGGCCACCAGTGTGACTGGGGAACAGGGTATGGAACTGCAGGAGGCAGATGATGAGGAGGAGAGCAGGGTTGATGCCTTTAACAGTGTTCCTCTCCTGCTCCTAGGACATGCCCACCTAGCAGATGAACTATGTCTCTTACCCAAGCTGCAGGTGAAGGCTGGCAGATACATGGTAAGACTAGTATCCTGGCCATTGGATCATACATCTTCTGTACTCACCACACTGTACTTGGAGTAACTTTTCCAGTTTGTTTAATGAAGATGGGATCTTATGGACCATCCTTTCCACTTGAGTTTACCAAATGCTGCATCTTCTCACAGATGTAAGGCATCTGGTGTGACCAGCAATCTAAGTATGCCTCTAGCAAAAAGGTGTCGTTCAGTGATTAACCTAGACATCCCTTTACATACTGTAATACTGACTTCCTATGTATGTTTTAAAAGGTACAGGGAAAACATAGAACCCAGGCAGCTTTGCAGCTACCTTCCTTTCACTACAGCAGGTTTGCTTGTGCTTTGGCTACAGGTTGGACTTCTGCTGACAGTTTTCCACAGCTGTTCCTGACCTCTTTTGTGTGTTGTTTGTGCTATTCCTGGGGATTCTGTATAAAAAAACAGATTGAGGGAAACAATAGGAAAAAAGGGGTTGTTTATTTCTTCCCTTTCATTCATTCTCAGTAGTCTCTAAAAGAAAACCAGCAAGAAAGTGAGGAAGGTAACACAGGACTTGGCAGAAAGCCAAAGCACAGGAGTGTTGCAGCAGATTGAGCACTCTAAAGCTTTTGTCCATTTCCAATATCTCTGTTTTTATTCTAAGCTGTACAAGCCCTTATTCATGTGAGTAAGCCACTGAAGAAAGACGTCCCAGCAAAATGTCATGTTTTCTGTGGTTTTCACCAGTCCCAATCCACTTTGGGATCTCAGCTTCTTCATCCTGTTAGCCTTGTCACTGAAACTGCTCGGTGTATGTCAGAGTAGTTTCAGGACAGCTCCTCAGCCTCACAGAAGACACCCAATGCTTGACATGATAGCCACTGCTCAGTCGTTACTGACTCATAGTTTGGTGCATGAACTACTTTATACTGACAACAGTAATCTGATCCCCAGAGTTGTCATTCTGTGTCACTTGTCCCATCTTTGGTGGCACTGCTGAAGATCATCAATCTAGCCTCCTGCCAGCAGTCCTCCTTGTCCCTGGGCACTCTACACTTCATGTCCCCTTTCCTTAATGCCCCACAGCCTTCTAAATCCGCGGGCAGATGCACAATTTTTGTTTGTCCAAATGGCTAACTCCTACCAGGGTGAGAACTTCAGGTTTTTAGTAAATGGCTCCTTTTCTGTAGCATCTGACTTTTAAAGGAGTCATCACATTCCCCCTGGGTTAAATGCATGGGTTGTTCTTATCCAGGCAAGTAATGTCAGTGATTCCTGGTTCTGGGTCTGTTCAGGGATTTTGGATTGAACTGTGTTCCCTTTTCCACTCCTAAATAATAGAAAAGAAGGGTAATGTATTGTCATGTATAAATTAACTTAGAAATACGTATGTTTTAACCTTGATTTAAACAAGCTCTCCTAATGATATAGGAACATGGGGAATGGGGATTGACATGATTTCCAGCAAGGTATTTATAGAACTGTTGGAACAGACTTTACAATAATTAAAACAGAGTATAGGTTATGTTAAAGTAAATGAAGTCAATTTAGTTCATCATCATTTTTACAGTGTTGCAAATTAACATAACAATGACAACTATAGTTGTCACTGACTTGAGCAGCAGCAGTTAATCATTGTAATTAATCATTATTAATACATAATTCATAATGATCAATCATGCTTGACTCTAGGATCATAGTGAGCTTATATTAAATACTATACGAATATAAAAGGGCATTAATAACTGTCCAAATGCTAGGAAAATCAGACTTCCATTTCCATTCTGATGCACCATTAAGAGCTATCGCTGACATGTGTCTGAGTTTGTTAGGGCTTGTTTAGTTTGAATTAATCTTTACAGGTGAGAAGTAAGATGAACTGTATCCTGGGCTGTATCAGGAGAAGTGTGGCCAGCAGGTCGGGGAAAATTATTCTCCCTCTCTACTCTGCTCTTGTGAGACCCCACCTGGAATTCTGCATCTAGCTCTGGGGCCCCCAACTTCAGGATATCGACTGGTTGGAGCAAGTCCAGAGGAGGCCACGGAGATGCTCAGAGGGCTGGAGCACCTCTGCTGTGGGGACAGGCTGAGAGAGTTGGGCTTGTTCAGCCTGGAAAAGAGAAGGCTCCGGGGAGACCTTATTGCAGCCTTCCAGTACCTGAAGGGGCCTACAAGGAAGCTGGGGGGGGGGGGATTTTTACAAGGGCAGGGAGGGACAGGAGAAGGGGGAAAGGCTTTAAATTGAAAACAGGCAAATTTAGATTAGATATAAAGGATATATTCTTCACGGAGAGGGTGGTGAGGCACTGGAAGAGGCTTTCCAGAGGAGCTGTGAATACCCCATCCCTGGAAGTGTTCAAGGCCAGGCTGGATGAGACTTTGAGCAACCTGGTCTAGTGGTAGGTGGCCCTTTAAGGTCCTTTCCAAATACAACCATTCTGTGATTCTGTGACTGAGGCACATAGATGCAAATTGCATAAATGTCCCGTAATTCTCTGATAGCTGTTGTATGCCTTGCAGGTCTGTCAGGCAGGCAAAACTCTTGCTCAGAACTGGACCGGTGAATTGGCCTGGCAATTCTCCTCCAACCCTCTCTACTTTGGCACTCTGAACATCATAAGAAGTAACCTTTGGTTTTTGAGAACAGCTCTCAGTTCCTCCTCAGACACTGTTCTCAGAGTTGCTGAAGAACAGCCGCTTCCAAGGTGGACACTGAGCCGTGGTTTATGCCTATTGCGACACTGGTGACAGGAGCACAAGAACCTCTGCAAAGTAATTTTGCAGGCTGCCTATATGGCTTTACAGGCTGCAAGTATTCTAGAAGCCCATGCTCTAGACCATGTTTTTGTTTGTTTTTTTAATAATTCCTGTATGTGCTCATCTACTTCTCTGGAAAGCAGAAGAGCAATTACATAAATCGAGTACTTTTTCAGGAAGTTTTGGATTACTACTTTGCAAGCTGAATCTGCCTAGACATTTTAATGAGTAGTCTTTGCACAGAAAATCAACCATGGTTCAGGCACATATTGCACCCCAAAAGAAATCAGTTTTTTTTAAATGGAAGTTCATCTTAGACTTGTGGTTTTTTTCTTGAAGAGTGAAAAGCAAATACATATTTCAATTTAAATTAATTTTAAATATTTTAGTTTGCTTTAAGGAAAACGAGACAACACCGGGTGTGTATCCCTAATGAACTGCAGTAACACTTAGTTGAAAATAACTGTTGTTTCAGCATACAGCAGTGTTCAGAGAAAGCCAAAAATTCAGTATAAACAAAAGAAAAGCATTAAGGTTTGATAGCCCCATGATTTCTGGGCAGAGGGTAAGGACCCACTGGAGAAGTTGTTAAGTGTCCTGGTACAGCAAAGGATGTTTAAAATCAAGTGCTTTTTTCTTAACCAAACAAAGATTTCAAAAGCAGCAAACCCCTTTTAAATTCCTCCATGAAATGAAAGTCTCTTCAAGGGTAGTTTGGCAGAATTAAACTATTAATTCGTCAGATTTCAGCAGCGTCTGATCTCTCAATAGCATGCATACCATTTTATGCCTGAAGGATAAGCAGTGCCACGTGACTCCTGCAAGTGGGTAGATGTCCTCAGAGCAAGCTTAGAGCAGCAGGTAAAATCATGCTGTATCTGCCTCAAAACAGGCCAGGCAACAGGGAGCCATCCACTGTCACGTACTGAATTCAAAATTAGTCCTCCTATCACAGGTATAATTTCAATCTTGTTTTCTACTCAGGAAATTTCCACACACCCCTTTTTTTTTTTTTTTTTTTTTAAATCTTGCCAATAATTTTTTTCCCTGAGTTTAAGGATCCCTCCTGAAACTGTTATTTTATCATGCTGCAGTACTTCTCTGGGTAAGGACTCCTCGCCCTGCCAAGGACACGAGTTGGCTTTTCAGCTTCAGCCCGGTCCTTGGCCATGTGTCTTTCCTGTCCTCTCAACGACACTTACTTCTGTGACTGCCATACTCACAGCAGAGACTACCAGAGCAAATTATTTCTCCATGTACTGTAACCACGCACAAACCCTGAAATGTGGGGCTACCAGTAACGTGGAAGAGCTGGGAACACGACTCTGATGTGTTTCTGAGCCCTGGCAGGGAGCTATTATTTGATTAACATAGGCCTGGGCTGCCTTTCTCCCTCTGCACATTCTCACCGTTTAACTGGGATAAAATGATTTATTACCTAAATTAAATTAAGAATGGGTTCTATCTTTGTCCTTCTATTTTTTGCTCAGTATGACACATGGAGCTGGAGAGAGGTGAGCAGGAAATACTTGAAAAATAATGTTGCTATTATAAAAATATTTTAAGTGTCTCTATTCCTAAAAACTAATCACTCCAAAAGTTTTCAGCAGAAAAGTACGCTTGAAATGACCCGAGATAAAAGCAGGTCACATTAGGAAGACAGTACTCACAAAAGATCATATAGGAGTTAGATGGCGTACACCACAGGGGTTAGTATTAAGGATTAAAAAAAAATTGGCTTGACTATCCAATCTTCAACATTTACATTTTCAGGTCCTGGCCCCTGAGAGAGGAATCATATGTCGAGCACCCTGACATCCCCAGGACAGTGTGGGAGGAGTGGGGCAACTCAAGAGTTGGACCCAAACCAGCTGAACTGCACAGATGGAGAGTGCTGGGGAGGGGATGAAGCAAAACTACTTCAGTGGCGGGTAAGTACTCTTTGCCAGTTTGGAGCTTCACGCAGCTTTGTCCATTTGGGGTCCACAGCCTGAAGGGAGTCTCCAAACCCCACCTTTTTTTTCCTTCTTTCCGTAATGAGGGACTGGGCAGGGTTCGCTGCTCCGACTGAGGGGAGCGGCAGCAGCAGGCGTACGCAGGTGCGAGCCTCGGCACTCAGGGGCTGCAGGGTTAGGGGCAGCACAGGTCCCTTCAGGTTGAAGTGGTAGCTGGTGTCTGGTTTTGATGCAGTGTTGGACTGAGAGGCAAAGGCTCTCTGTAACCCCTCCCCCTTGCAATGCTGAATCTTTCATGGTGTTCTCTGTCACTCGGTTCTCACAGATCTGAGACAAAGAGGAAAGAAGCTCTTTCTGTGCACGATTTTTTCTGTCTTGTTTATTTATATTGACTCTTCTATTGATGAACTATTACTACCCAAAAGTAGTATGATGAGTGAAAGACTCATCAAGATTGGTGTTTTCAAGAATACTGGATTGATTATCAATAATAATGTATGTATGTGTTTACCTTGTTTGAGGTGGTTGGTTAGAAAACTAATCAGTTTCTGAAGTGCAGTGAACCTATACATTTTTCAGGATGCTACTGGTCAAGAAGCGTTAAGTGGAGCTTTAAAAAGTCAAATTATTTTATCCTAAAGAATTTCTCTGGTTTTGAGGTCCTGAATATAATACTTTATCAACTGATTTCCTTTCTGGTTTATGTTCCATTGCAGCCCTGTGAGTCGCATGAGTAGAACTGTGATTCTTTTAGTAGCAGATTGAAAATATATAGTTAAAAGTATTTTTATATGATCATAATAAAACTCTGTAACATATGGTGGGTGGGTGTCCTAAATAAAAAGATGATAAATATAAGAAACATGTATACAAATTAAAATTTTATATATATATATGAATTTTCATCTCTGGAAAGTCAGTGCTTAACTTAGGGATATGCAAACCAATTAATGTGAATGTGAACGAGTGACACTGTCACATCGACATGTTGTTGCAGGCATGAGGAATGTGTTACGATACATTCTTCTATTCCTCGCTCCATTTAGGAGTGCACACACATTACTGCAAATCCCAACAATGCTAAATTAATTTACATATTACTTGCATAAGAAGCTGCAGGCATCTGTGTCGGTAATATGGGTGTATCTATGCACACAGCAGAATAGGAATGGTTATTTTTCAGTCTTAGCTAAATTCTTCACATTACTGCAATAAGCGGGGGTGGGGGGTGGGGGTGTGAAGGAAGCACAGAAAGCATCTTTATTATTGAGTCAAGGTGTAAAAATAGTGGGTTTCTGTGCTGTTACACTCCTGTCAGGGACCAGCTGCAGGGACATCCCAGTGTCAGCATGAATTTGTGTCTGCACCCACTTGAGAAAGGCCGCTGCTGTGGGGCCTGGTGAGGCCAGCATGGCGTGGTGAGGGCCCCCAGAACTCAGGAGCTTCCCTACGCACTCCTGCAGCCCCATCTGGTTGATGCGCTGAGACTCTGGGCTCAGAAGTTTGAATGCACCCATTTGTTCCCTACCTGTGCCCAGACAGAGGTCACCGTTGCTGTGCCTGCCGCTCATTAAACTGCTATTTTATTAGATGACTTGAAGAGCAAGACACTATCACAGCTGAAGACCTTACAAGTAATTATACCTTGGACACAGCTAGCGATAACCTCCGTTATCAGTCACCTGGGTTGATAAGGGTCAGTAACGAATGCTTACTTTTAAATACTCATTTATTTCAAGGAGGCTGGAAGACAGTTGTTAGTAGCTGAACAACAATAATGAAGGCTTTTTGGCATCTGCCGTTGCTGCGCCGTAACTTTCCAAGAACTTCTTGCTATACGTGTTGTGAACACAAGTTGTTATGGCCAAACGTATTTTCTCCATTCATATGTGATAGGAGGGTACATTTTAATTTCATTGAATTCTTCCTACTGCAGAAAGTCAAACAACATCATACGATTTACCTTCCATGCCACATTCCATTTAAGTTCCCTTATGGGCTACCAGTTTGAGTCATTTATCCATTTAACTCTTGTAATGTAATAATCTACAGAAAAAGCCCTTACATTCTTGGAACGGGCTTAAAAACTCAAATATCAGGTTCACATAATATTAATGAATTAATTCAATGAAGTTTTGAGCAAGATGTCAGTGGTTTAAGGTTGGTTTATTTTATGTCTAAATTTATGCATGTTAATAGTCATATTTCGTCACATAATTTATCATTCTCCATTACCACAATTTGCTTTCAACCTAATTTACTTGCCCCACATTTAACGCTGTGTGTTACTGTCTATAAAAATAGTCCTCCTCAGGCCCTGACCAAATACCTTTTCCCTCTGGGTCTCATGCTACCTGGAGAGTAGGGTTAGATGATTTGGTTTAGAAAATCTTTTACAGACTAGAGAGTTTAAAAACATTTTGTTCAATTTCTGCTTGAGTAAGCTTCTAATTTTTACAGAATTTCCGAGCTGGCGGAACTCCCTATACTGACAGGGTCTGAGGCTGCAGTCATCATCTACACAAGCCAGACTGCATATGGCAGCAGAGCAAATTTTGGGTGCAGGTTTGTCAGCTCCTGTTTCACCTGAATGTGTCATGCAGTCCCATTAAAAACTATAAATATGGGCCAAAATCTGCGCCTTTTTTTGCATTACTATGACTGTTCTTCCTAAGGTATCGTCTTTACTCTTGTAATCCTCTCTATTTCCAGAATATATGAAGTACTACCCAGCACAGGAAACAGTGGCAGAACTTAGTTGCCTGATGCAAAAGACCAGATTTCTTAAATGTATTGATGTACCAAGTCAGACAGAACCCCCTGAGACTAAGCACTTGGGCATTCACCATGTTTCTGAGTCGGGGTACGTCCAAAAAAACGCACTGCGGCCCTTCCCAGAGCCATCACGACTCATGCTGAACTTCATGACCACTCATCTAAGTGTGTTACGCCCCTCCCCCCTTTTTTTTCCTTAGGATAATACGAGGGTGCTGGCAAAGATCTTCAGCTCCCTTTTCTAAAACTTTCCACTGACAGTGAAATCAGTGAAATAAATCACAGGGAAAATGATGCTGCAAAATCTCTTCTTCCTAACCATATTTATCGTTGTATTTTCTCCTATATGATAAGGTTTCTCAGAGTAACAATACTTAAAACAAAAGCAAGTAAGTATTCTTCGTACCATAGTGAGTTTAAAAATGGGGAACTTCTGCTACTTGTATCCTCGTTCCAAGCTTGCTTTCTTCTAATTTGTTGTGCATGTTGCTATACCTCAGAAAACATTTAAGTGCATTTAGGCCATAAAAAAATAATATGGTCTATTTATGGATCAAATAGTGTTTTCAGACATTCTTTTTACGTTCTTTAAGTTTTTTGGGTTTTTGTGTTTTTTTTTTTTTTCCCCCAAATCATGTTATGAAAAGACAAGTAAGAACACTTGTAGCAGAGAGTTGAGTAAGAAAGCCTAAAAGCACATTTTTTCCTTTCAGATGATTTACATACATCGTCCTTGGCAAAACATGTACCTCACAGCTCTTCTTTTTCTTTTTTTGGAACCCAGTTCCCTCCCCCTGCCATAGCTAGACTTAAATGTTAATTGAAATTACTATGAAGAGAAGGCGCTGGTTTTTGATCCAAAGCGACAAAATGGTGATAGCAATCATTTCAGAGAGTGCAGCTGTAAGACCTTCCAGTCTCAGACGTACTAAACAACAACTTGATATGGCTCCACGTCATGTTATAGATATTGGATCATTATGAAAATCAAGCTCTTAAATTTCATCTTTCATTTTCTTTCCTCTTTTGGTAACAGGATATTTGGGGGGGGGGGGGGGGGGGGGAAGTAATTCTGGGGTTAGACGCAGCTCATTTTGCATTTCATAGTTTGGAAGTTCTTATTGATCATTTGTTTCCATAAAGATTAATCTAGCAAGAGAAAATACCACTTTCTGATGGAGAATTGTACCCTATACATGTTAACTGATTATATAGTTGAACTCTGCGACCTATTTATCTTCCTGGGAGAAACAGAAATGATTTTGTCACAAGCTGCAGAAAATATGCAGGACTGCACAATGCTCAGACCCTACTGCATTCTGAACAGTGATATATCTTAGCATCTAATATTTATGTTCATTTCAGCTTGTATTCTCATTTTTCATCCGCAGCGCCCTTGGTGATGATAGAAATTAGTTTTATTACAGCTTCCTTTAAAGGACATCCAGGCTTGGAGGGAAAACAGGGAGGGGAAAAGGCATCCGGAGGCATGGGCTCCAAATTGGTATGTCAGGAAAGTATATCCATGAATTTCCTGTTGAAGTATAGTGATCCATAACCCTCTCTTGTATTACAGACTTATAAATTGCCTTCTTTTATGATAAGTCACTTAACTATACCCGTCTTCGTATCAAAACTACTGTTTCAAGCTGAGGCTGGAACTGTCAGTGCTGTGGAGGTCACCCTGGAAAAACAAAATGGATAGCAGTCTTGACAAGCACAGGCTTCCCTTCCATCAGATACGGGCATGGACATGGCTGCTACCAGTCCACGGAAAGTCCTGCTGGCAGCATTTGTTCCGTGGGCCGAGGCTGACACTGCCATCTGTCACTCACCGCCTTGCGCAGGTTTCCTGTTTATGCTGCATCTCACTTCTTTTCCCTGAGACGGCCTCCCTCTGGGCTGCTGCGGTTTAAATCTTAGCAGTCGGGTGCTATTTGTCCTGTGTCTAGCCTGTCAGATTGGATCTTTACAAAACCTCCAGCAGGCCCTTTTCTCCTCCCCACTCCCAGAAGGGAGGCATTTAAAGTAAGCCAAGGCTCAGTATGTGACAGGAAACAGATGAAATAATAAAGCATCGTTTCATGCCATATGAAGTTGTGGTAAAGGGGTAGTGAAGGAAAGGGTAATTACAGGGCTGGGGGGAAATGTTCTGCATTGCCTAATCTTCCTTCAACACTCAACTTGCTAAAAAAGTCACCGAAATTACACTATAGCTGCAACATTTGTACGGCTGGCAGTAATTATCTGACACTTACTTGGTCAAATTGACAAAATCTATTAAATATATATGAAAAAGTTTCACAACATACAGATAATAACCTTGCCCTCTAGACCTCTGGTTGCAGAGATAACAATTTGGGGCTCACTAAACATTTCAATCATGTTTCAAACTTCACCAAGCTGGTTTTCTTCTGAGAAGGGGCTTGCAAGTTTCAGAGGTGTCTCTCCATCTCATTACAGGGAAGGAAAACAGGCAGGCAGGCACAAAGTGTATAATCCACAGCTCTTTAAAGAGAGGGTGAATGGGGGAGTGAGCCGAGTGACTGATAGGCACTCCAGGACTTCGAAACATATTGACAGAAGTGCAGACTTGTGGTCTGAAGACAGATGTGTTACTCGGATTCTTCCGGAGTTCAAAACTTAAACCTGACACTGCTTCCCGCTGTGGCCTTCAACGACTCGCCCGCTTTCCTCTTCTTCCCCATGTGCAGATGGGGGAGCTCGTACAGGAGTCGTGCAACTCTCAAGTCATTTACAAAAGCCGGTCTGCACAGAATGTGGGTCTCGACAGCAATCCTTAACTGTCAGAATACGTACGGGATCCCAAAGAACTGCACGTCATAACCCCTCAAAAAGAGGGGATGCTAGGTGAACAAAGACACTAAATAGAATTTTTGCACCAGTTTTCTTGTTCCCTCCCCCCCCCCCCAAAAAAAACCACGAGGGTTTTTGTAGCCCCTAAAAGTTGCATTAGCTCAGTGAGGAGGACGCGGTCTAGGTGAGATATAGATGCGGCACCAGGCTGCAAAGGTGATAAAACCAAGAATGTTTTGCAGCTAAAGGACACTTTACACGGGAAGCTGTGCACTAAATCTCCAGAGCCTTTGTTCAATCTGCATTGCACGTTATTTTCTCTCCTTTTCCCTCAGCTATGCTGGATACATAAGGGTCATTTTGGAAGCAAAAATTACCGTTATGTGTAATGTAACTGCTTTATTTGGGGAAGACTGGAACAAAATTCTTGTATTTCAGTATATTAAGTCATTTGCCCCTTCCAGCACTGATCAGTAGGGAAGTCCACAGCTGACCTGCCTGGTCTCCAGGACTGTATGGTTTATTGTTGGCTCCTTCAGCTCTCTCCAGGCTTTCTAAATCATGATACTCAGAGAGAACTGATGAAGGGCCTGTCAGTGGTGCTTCTTACAGACTGACTGCAAAAGCACCACAATAGAACTCAAAGACCAAAAAGTAGGTGAGAAACTAGAAAGATGCAATCGGTAGCAATTCCCTGTGAGTAGCACTAGGGAGGAGCCCACACGGCCAAGTGTTTGGTGCAGTGTTTGAACTTCTATTGCTTCCCAGCTGCTGCACAGAGGAAAAAAAGCTCTGGAGCAACTCCTGCCCTGCAGGCAGAGGCTCTGAGGAGGAATGGGTTCAGCCCCAGCTGCCAGTGCAAAGGTCGGGACTCAAAATTTCTGCACATACTGGTAAAATCCTATTGGCAGCAGACCTTCCTTGTGCGGCGCGAATGGTTCAGCTGGAAGGAGTGCCTCCCGAGCACGCGGGGGAGACTGGAGTGAAAGATGCTGTCTTCAGTGAAGGTGTGCCAGAGTGTAGGCTGCAAGGCAGATTTGAAGATACAAAGTGCAGTGTTTTAGGGCATGCCCTTCAGCAAGATGAAAATGAGATGTTCAAGACGTGCGGAGCGCCAGTCTCTTTGGTGAGAGCTGTGATAGCGTGCATTGCATCTCTGACGGAAGAAAATGGCAGTCCAGGTGGCATATCTGACCATCTTCATCTCTAAGTCATTCTTAATTTTTTTTCAGGTAGTCTTCAGATGGTATTTTAGTTTTGCATAATAGGGCCAACTAATTGTATTCTCTACATTCAGCCAAATGAGTTCTCACCCAACATTAAATCCTGATGCTGGGGGAGTTTAAGTTACAGTTATTATGCATGTGTTTAGGGACTGTATTCTGAAATAAGTAATTTAAATGAAATACTAGGAAACCTTCAATAGGAACGACCAAAATATGTGGAGACAGCCATCAGCTCTGAAGTAATGGGTTATGTCTGGTTTTCCCTGTAAGGGAGATTTTTTCCCCAATATGCCAACTCTTTGTTGCTGTCTCCTTCTGTTTAACGAACCAGGGAGTTTTACCTCTAAAGTGAAAATTCTGGGACTTGCTGCTGCTTCCTCTCTTTTGCATTATGAAAATAATGAAGCATTAATGAATACTTCCCTTAACACACTCCCTGAAGTGCTGGCGTATTTTCCAAATAAATCGATCTGTCCACATAGTGTCAGCAGTTACAGTTGGCAGGAAGGCTAAACTCCATAAAGTTCTCCTGAAACTTTAACAGGGAAGCCCACTTTGTGATTAAGTAAGCAAAAAAATTTGTATTGATTTAGTCTGACACCTCAGTTGGCCTTCAGCAACAGTGACACTACAGGCTCGTACTGCCTGTTCCGTGAAGCAGCCCCAGCGGTGCCAAATGCAGTGTAACCTGTTACTCTCGTAGAAAACAACCTTGGTTTTGCACCTGGATCTCAATCTGTAGTCTATTAAAATGTCAGTATAAATTATTCTGCTTAGTAGGAAGGTCTAACAATAATAATCACAAGAAGAATAACAATCATAAAATTATAATAAAAAAGAGTTACTATAGGTAATGAGTTAGTAAATGATCAGATGCTGAACAAATCAATAAGAAAAAGGCCTTTGAGGCAAAGAGCAAGGGGCAAATTGGGCAAAGAGCAAAGGGCTTTGGGGCAAAGGGCTTTGGGGCAAATTCTCCTGACTGAAGACTGGGAACAGAAATAAAAAGGAAGACAAAACAGGCAAGGAAGGCACTAGAAAGCAGCAAGCATCGTACAGCTTTAGAGAGACATGCAGCAAGGCAGAAGCAGAAAAACAGAGATGCTGAAAGAATAAAGAACAGGAAAGGTATGAGGAAAACTAGTAATGCTAATGTGGCATGGGAAGGAGAAAAGAAGTCTAATAGGAAATAAGGCCTAGAAGAAAGCCAGATATCTATGTGTATCAAAATGATAACAAAGAATTATAAGAGAAATGAAATATTGAAGAGAACTGTAGGAAGTAAGAGAATAAACAAAACGCAGAAACACTAGGGGGGTTTGAAAGATTCTTTATGTCTTTCTCCTTATTAAGCCTCATCATTAACGGGAATAATGTTTTCTCTTATTTATAGCATCAATATACTGCTGCTGTAAAATCTTCCCCAATACTACATCAGTAGCAGCAACTACATGTAAATTTGAAAGCTTCAGCAGAGCAGTGCGAGGTACAGCTACAGTCAGCCATTGCTTTCTCTCATTTCCAGTGATGCTGATCTCTTGGACTTTGTCAGTTCACTACTCCTCTACTGCGAGGCTTTTGAGCCTCTTCAGCACGTTCACTGGACAAATGTGCAGAGCGGGCAACCAGAATGGCAAGAAGCCTGTTACGGTAATGACTGATGAGGGGGAGGAGAGGAAAGCAGACAACTAGGGAACCCACATTTGTGGTTCAGTGCTGACAATAATGGGACTGATACTATAAATTTTAAAATAATAATGAAAGAGGGCTACATCTAATACAGGAAAGAGGAAAGGATAGAATGGGAGTGAGTGGGAACGCTTTGAATAATGAGAATAAGGTATGAATGGGGAAAATAGATACCATATGGAAATGAGCCTCTTGAAATAAGAACCAGGAGTAAGATAAATACTGCCATACACTGATGTCAGTTTTGACAGTAATAGTGATTAGTGTGAGTTGATAATTGATGACAAGGAGCTACAACCAGAGCAGAAGCTGTCTGTACCAAAGTCCTGTGACACTATTACTTAACTCAATTAGTTCAAATTACAGAGATGTAGCTGAATAAGCAATATTATGAACTGTGACTCACATAAGCATTTCACTCTGGGAAGGTAATTCAGAATCTACTAACTAGAAGCTAATAGCCAGCAGGAGCACATGCACAATTTATGACTTTCATTTAAAGGGGACTGCTTACCACAAAATAGGTACTTCAAAAATGAGAGTATTTAAGTCTGGTTTAACACCGTTCTGGACACTAGAGAGAAAAATCTGTATTAAATCAAAATTATCTTTCCAAGCTGTGAAACTCACATGTTTCACTATTAATTTTGACAAAAACAGATACAGCATCATTGACACAGATACCTCCTTCTGTCAGAAAGGCATTCTTAGCTTTATCTCACACATTGACTGAGCTGTGGTTCAAAAGAGGCACTGTCAGAAGCATACACAATGTTTCTGAGTGCATGTGGTTTCATTTAACCCCTCCCATTGGCTACCAGGTTCAACTTTCCTATTTCATTGATCCAAGAGGGGTTTCTTCTGGCTCTCACAGCTGCTACCTAGAGCAGCGTCAGGTCAATTGAGTCTAGGGGTGAAAACATTAATATGTTAGTGAGAGCTTTCTCTGAAAAGGTCTTCAAAGCTTATCCCAGAAGAAAAATAATCAGACTCCTTACCCATTAACAAGCTCAGTGCTTACAATTGCCCCCTTATGTTCGCAAGATATGCCAATCACCTTCCTTAAAACAGGATGAATATTTCTTATCACCACAGCATCTGTCATGTATATCCAGTCTGAGAAAGCCATCGCTTCTGTGGTCACCAAGGAACACGCAGCCTTATTTTCTCTTCGAATTCTTGTCACTACATTGCCAGGGTTTGGGGGATCTTGGCTGGGGCAGAGAGACTGTTGTTGAGTGGTGGGCTTTTTTGCCTTGGGCTCCTTTCTCATCCATTATTTCAAGCACAGTGCTTTTGTGCATGCCCTGTGTAAGAAGATATTTTTGGGTTTAATAATGTAATAGGCTGAGCCTTGAGCTTTCACACACAGATCTGTTGAGCAGTACACAATGCTGAGAGAGAACCCGATTGGCCTCAGAACATCTGCCAGATGTGTCACACCCTAGGGCACACCATCACATTGATCCTGTTGATTGACAGTACCGCCTGCTGTACTTCAGGAAGTCTAAGTAGATGGCATTAGAGCAAGTAGTATTTTCTGCAGCCCACTTTCTCCTTAGTTTCACTCATTCTTCTCCTTAAAAGTGTAATCCATGCTTTGAATACATACCTGAAATAATGAAAGCATACGCTTTTTGTTTTCAAGGATAAAAGACCAATATTGTTTAAAAAAAAAAAAAACCCACCCCACACAAAAACCTGAAGTCACAGGTGTGCTTCTTCTCATTTAATAACTTCTCTCCAAGGTCTCTTTCTTACAGCAATTGCAGCTGATGTGGCATTATCTCATTTTGAAGTACTTTCTCAGAAATCATTCTCATGTAGTCTTTCTGCCATGCTGTTAGCTTAGCAAAAAAGACCAGGTGCAAAATGCCTAGAAATTTTTTGTGGAATATAACACAATATATAGTTCAAATCTAGGTTCAGAAAAATTTCCAGAGCTGGGCGTCTAAACCTAAGTTAGTTAAAACTATACCTGAATCTGAAAAGTGTACCATCTCTGTTAAGTTCTTGTGTTTTAATCCCACCTAGCAATTAAGCACCACACAGCCACTTGCTCACCTTCCCCCCCTCCTCCTCCAGTGGAGGGGGAGAATCAGATGAAAAGACAAGGAAGCTCGTGGGCTGAGATAAGAACAATTTAATTATTGATTATAAATGAATAAAATAGTGATGCTACTAATATTAACAATACTGATAATACTGATAATACCAACAATACTACTAATAATATGGAAGTAAAATAATGGAATATAAAACAAATGGTTCAATTGCTCACCACCCACCAACTGATGTAGAGTCCAAGTAGTGAGAGAGCCTGAGAGCTGGAGCCCGAGAGCGATTGCAGCAGCAGCAGCCAAGCAAGCCCAGTGAGTGACAGTATGAACCAAGAGAGCAGCAGCTGACCCACCAACTAACTACTGAACAATGAACTGTGGTCCCCCAGCCCACTCCTGGCTTATGTATTGGGCAGGACATTCAGTGGAATGAAATACTCCTTTGGCCAGTTTGGGTTAGCTGTCTGAACTGTGTGTGTCCTTCCACCACTGCTTGTTGCAATAAAGTTGGGAAACCAGGTGCAATATCAGATGCTGAAAAAGTCCTTGAATCAGTGTAAGCAGTCCTTAGCAACAACTCAGAAACACCACTGTTATCAGTGCTCTTCTCAGGGCAAATCCAAACCAGAGCCTCGTACAGCTACTGTGAAAAAATTAACTCTGTCCCGACGAAAATCAGCTTAGTCCTGGTAAATAAATAAATAAATAGAATAATTGAAAGTCTTCATGTGCAAAAAAAAAAAAAAGACTTTATCGTGGCATAATACTGAGGTCACAGGCCTGGCCCTGTAAGACCACCGAAGGATCTCTCAAGAACAGTCCTTCCCCCGCTCACCTTTGAGAAAACAGAGAAAGCCCCCAGGTATGCTGTTTTCAGGCACATCTTCATTCAGCTTTTCACTGAAGGTTCTCAGGTGCTCAGTAAAAGAAAAAAAAAAAAGGATTTTTGGAACAAAATGTATTTGTTATTTCAAATATAGATGCTCCTAAGTTTTGTATGTGTTAGCTTGTGAAAAGGCCTTGGGGTGCTGTAGTTAACAATCCACTTCCGATAGACTTCTGGGTCTGAACCTGCCTGGTCCTCCCACTAGAGGATCCCCTGATATTCCTGACCTGTACTGCTAAATTCCCTGCTACCTCGACCATTGCCACTGCCACAGGTCGTTCAGGGGCAGCTCTCTGGTATTTCCCCTCTTTTCCCCAAAGTGAGGCAGTGCTGCCCATGCCACTCTGGCATCATCCTGGCCTCTGGCTCAGAGTGGTGCTGCACCATAAACTTCCATCCCTACCTTAAACATGCATCAGCAGCTCAGCGAGACGTAAAAACCCAGGCGTAGGAGCAGTGAAAGGAGTCTGTGCAGGGAGAGCCGTGTGAGTAGTGGTCAGTAGCCACAGGTCAGGCAGGAGTATAAAAGAGTGCAGATTTGTAACTTGGGGATTCCCTCAGCAAGAAGTAATATCCCTCAATGGACCTTTTTTTTGGGGGGTGGGGTTATTACTCTTCAAACCAATGTGGATACATTGCTTTTGGTTGCTGTGACACCCCATGGAAATGCGTGCAACATCCTGGTTGTGTGGCACGCGAGGCAGCGTCTGCTGCTGTCTGCTGACCTGCTAAATTCATTTCGGTACCACCAGTCAATTGTATTAAATTTATTCATGAATCTCTGCTCCCTGTGTGTACACCGCATGATTCTCAGCGATGTTTACGCCTTTATCACAAGCCTAAGAGTTGAATTTTTCTAGACTGAGGGGTTCTGTTAGATCCTTATACAGATCCATGTCTCACCTTATTGCTCTTTTGGTTTTGGTTTATTTCTTCTACATGCTTTAGTGGAGGGTGTAAACTGCAACGGTAGCGAGGTCATCCCCAGTCAGGAGAGCTACCAACTGGTGTAAGAGCATGAAACCTCCTCTGGTTCTTTTTCCTGTTGTAACAGTGCTTAACTTCCTACCCCCAGAGCGGTATTTCCTAAAACTATCTACTGGCAAGATCTCTCTCCTAGACAGTTAACTGTCAGGTCCAAACCCCTTTTTGTGTATGTAGAGTTAAAATTGTTTTCTCTCACGTAGGGTACTATACCTTTATCTGCATTGAATGCCTCCAGCCCTTTCATCTGCCAGTCAGTGCCAGAGGTCTTGCTGCACCTTTACACAGCTGCCTTCCTTTTGTACTACCATGGGCAAGCGAGTGTCATCAGCTGCCTTTGTCACCTCAGTGTTCGTGCTGTTTTCCAAATCGCCTATGAGTTATCTACCATAACTCACTTCTCTTCAGTAGAGTTATGCTAAAAAAGGATGTGATGCGCTGGGTGAAACCCTGCTGCTCTGCTGTCAGTAGAGTTTTGTTACTGACTTAAATGAGGTTACGGCTGGACACGTCAAGCTTAGGTTTTTCCAGCACTTCCCTTTATTTGAATTTTAAAAGGACAGAAATTAACATAAATTTTAATTCTTTCTCCTCTTTTTTTTTTTTTTTCTCATGGCTAAAAATCTTAAACAAGCATGAATTATGTTTAAGAGAATGCAACATACTAGGGACCTTCATTCTGATGGATAGATATTAATATTTTCTTGGGCTATTCTGCCTTGCACTATGTTATTATTGATAGTTTGAAAAATATCATCACCTTCTTGCCTTTAGGATAGCGAAAGTTTCATTTGTTGCAGTTAGATAGCGTCAAAAACACACTGGAGAATTATTTAGCAGAAATAGAATAAAGTCATTTCAACTATGTAAACTGAACTTACAAAGGTTTGAAAATTCCTCTTTGTAGTAATACTTACACACTTGTATCTTACATCTTCGACGCAGAGTGCAAACATTCACTAATTCATCTTGAAACCTCATAGGTACCTTGGAGTTGCGATTCTTATTGTACATGTGAGATGCTAATGTAATATCCCATCTCTGGTCCGCTGCAGGCTCTTTGCCGTTCTCAGAGGAAAATGCTAAAGACTCCAAACTTCCTTTTTTGCACAGTACCAGTTTTCAGAATTGTCAAGGCCTAAATTCTGTCACTCCTCATTTCGTCACAAGCTGTACATAAGGACTTTCCTTGTTTGGTCACTTTTGGAAACTTTAGTTTCTTTCTATTTCTTTTGGCAAAATAGGAAGTATGAAACTGTAGATGTAATTCCAAGCAGCTGCAGGAGCCGCATGGTATGTAACATTCTGCAAAGATGTTACCTTTTTAAAAATCCAGAAAATGCATAATGACCCATTTTGAAGTGCAGCTGCTGATCACTTGATCCTTCTTTTATGCCTTTTTTGGCCAGAACCATAATTTCCCAAATCTGCCTTTCTTTTGTATTAAGTAATAACTTTGATTAAAATGAGTTTCAAAGCTTTTCCAGAGAAAGTTTCCCAATCTTGCTGCCACTTAATATAATATTAACTGGTTTTATGTAACTTTCCTGCTTGTTTATTAAGTAAAGTGCCCGAAGTATACAAGTAGCTCATCGGTGTGCCAGAATCCCTCTTAATATGAAAGAATGTTGTATGTGTTCTAAAGCTGTAATTGTGATGCTCCTTTAGACATTTCTAGGTTCATGCTTTCTGGCGATGAGATGACGTGTTAGTGTGATGAAGAGGAAGACAAAGTAGGAATAGTTAATAATTATTTCTGATGGACTCTGAATCTGGGGAGAAGGGTGTTGAGGAAAAAGATTTATCGGGGTAGTCTTTTATAATGTGATCTCTTCCTTTTCCTAATGGAAGCAGACCAGTGTCTTAAGTGGTGCACCATATATCATTTAAGGGTGAACGAGATTATTTTGCTGGGAGCAATAATCAGCACGCGTGCCACCTGACTCACAAAATGTGCATGTGGCTCAGATTTCCAGAAGTGATTTCCCAGTCGGGGAAGCTGCTCAGAGGGTGCGTAACCGTAGTGTTCAGGATCAGTTAGTGGCCTCTGTTGCCGCAGGCTGCTTTTATTACCATGCACTGCTTTGGACACCTGATGCGTGAAGGGCAAGGATAGGTGTCCAAATACCTCACTGCCCAATCTGTACTGTCTGTTCTGCATCCTACCCAAGAACGTGCATTCCGTTTCTCCGCAAGACTGAAACATGAAGTTGTGAAAATTGTCATTTCACTGTTACACGAAATACATCCTGTGTTAGGTTCTGATACTCAATTTTGCCTGTACGTGTGTTTGAAGCTGGTTTTTTCTGTTTGATTTCTTGGCATCCATTAGACCATCCATGAGGGTTACAGGTAGCTGCGTATTTCTCATGGTGCTGCTACTGATGGTAGAGAGGTGACCTGATGTGCTGTTCTCCATCCTTCTCATCCCAGCAGGTGGAGAGTTTGTCTCCCATTCAGTGGCTGGTATTCGCCTTGTGGTGTTCAGCACCTGCGTGGCAATCTTTAAATGTGCCGGTGAGCATTTCTAAGGCGCCCAGCCACTCCTGATAAAATGAGCACGTTTGTGATGGGTGGGCACGGCAGGCAAAATTGCCCTCTTTGTCCTGTGAGTGTTTCACAGACCCTAACATTTGCCTCCTAATAGGCACTCCTGCCGTGTGGCTGTTGTGTGATGCAGGAACTCTCAGGAGGAATGCCAGATAGAAATGAGGCAGATATTTCTAACCAGTGGATCAATTTGAAAATTTCATATTAATTTTGTTCTTCAGTTTGTGTTGTCTTGGTCACACATGCACATGCTCTTGGTGTATTCACTGTTACTGTCACCTTAAACTGCTCCTTGCTGAAGGCAGTGTAGAAATACATATGCTTCATGTCTTGTATGGCAGGTGATCTTAGTATCCTGAATATCTGCAAACATTTCAAAGGGATATAATTTTAAGAACTGTAATTTATATTTGCTACTTTTCATGGAGACAAGGGTGGGACCCGAACTTAAGGAGGGTTGCCCACAACATTTTGCATATGGCTTTTATATGTTGACTGTTGCAGCACTGACACAGTTGTGTGAGTAGGATGTCACTCAAGATTATAGAATTTTTAGAGGCTATTGCAGTTCCGGACAAGCCAAGTCACTGCTCAGCACTGCCGGCCTGCTGCAGGTTGAGGAGTCTTTACAGCTCAGGCCAGATGTGCATCTTGTGGCTTCAGTTGAAGCTGAAGAGACCCAAACCCAGCTTTCTAGTAGAAGGCAGGGGTATGATTCGAGACGTGCTAATGCAGTTTTACTGATACTTGAGATGTAAATTAAGTGATACCCAGATATGTAAATGAGATAGTTTCTTTGTCAGTGAGGATCTACATATCCTGGGGAGTCAGGTGCTGAACACCTGGGCTGGGTTTTGGACTCTGGTATTCGGGCACCTTCCTTCGAAGAAACAATTCTGGTGCATGTGCTCTGCAAATAGCATCTTACTACATACACCTAAATGCATAGAAGTCAGCTATGCTTGACTGTCTGATTCCTGCCGAGTATAAAGCCAGGACTGACAGGGTATGTGGAAATGGAAAAGGGATATTTTGATAGGAAGAGAAAGATGATAAATCTGTGAAGCCAGTAGCCTTCTAGGATCTTACCTTCTTCCTGAGAGCTTTCTAGAATTTGTGTTACAGAGAAGGAGCTAATTTTAGGTCTCTCTAACGTTTCCTGAAAGTCAAGTAAGTCCTTTTACAGTACAGCTGTTCTATCTTTAGGGCCAGCAATATACTCCTTCCTACTCTCCTTGGCACATGAGATGGAAGGCATGTTTTGTAAAAGGCCAACTATCCTTTATCCTTCATCTTTCATATACCTTGACTTGATCCTTCTTTGAGCCTCTATGCATGTATATTTTTCTAAATTGTTGCTCAAAAACATATACAACCTGATAGAAAATGGACTGGGAAGGGCAAATAGACCTCTCTTCTTTTTTTTATGGGCCTGTTTAAAAAACATTAAATGAATGCAGTATAGACTTTTTAGTGTCAAACAAGAAGTCAGCTGTGAATTCACTTCAGTAAAGTTTTAGTGATAAACTGCACTATTGGCTAAAGCAATATTTTATTTAAAATTGGAAAACCATGTGTGCGTTATTTGAACGTGAAAACCACTTCTTTTGCTGCACAAGCTACTGCCATTCAGGACTTCTGCACAAGTTTCAAGAGTCAGATACATGAATAAAATGGCTAAATACCTTTAAAGTCCGATCACATGCTTAGGAATTGAATATGGGTTCAGAATGATTTTGAATTGTTAAGGCATAGTAAAGAGTTGTTGATGTTCAGAGGACAGTTTTTAATGTGTCTTGCTTGCATGAAGAGAGAAACACTTTTTCCTCCTAGTCTTCTGAAATCGATTTTGCATTTCTAAATCTGATGTGCTTTTTATTCCTGGAGCATACACAGACACCACACATTCCATGATGTCTTTTCTGGCAAGACAGGAGCATATTAGACAGAACAAGAGTTTAAAACCTTCGACCTATGGCTTTCAACCTGCAGCCTAACAGCTCTTTTTTGCTGCAAGACCAGGGAATTTGATTCTCTCCCACTGACCGTAAGAGTTCAAAGCTTGGTCCTGCTTTCTTTGTGTGACCTCAGATCCATGTCCAACTTCAAATCAAGCTTCACAGCTGGTACAGCCAAAGGAGGAATTTCATCACAACACTGGAGGAAAAAATAGTGCTCTGATGAGATCAAAACTTTAAAAAGCCTCCCTGCGTGGTCTGGGCAGGGTAGCCAAGCAATCCTGATCAGATCTCCAGCATTACAGTCCATTATTCTCAGCAAATGCTTTCCTGCCGACAAGATGCCCCTTTGCTTCCCTGTGTGTTGTAAACAATTGCTAGTTAATATAGAGATGAATTACCTCTTCTTTACATTTGGGCACCCCTGGGAATAAAAGTACACTTGCAGAAGATATTCTTGTTAGTGTCACCTTAGTGTTATTGATCATTCTGCTATCAGCCTTCTGTAACCTTTGATCCCACCTGTCTGGGCTGTAACAGGTTGATAAACCTAAATTGACAGCACCACCAGTACATGGTCTTATTTTTCCAAATAAGCTTGTCATAGACTTGAGAGTGAAAAGTTCTTCATCCTCCCTAGTCTTCTGCCAGACTGGGTCCCAGAAGACTTGCTTGACATTTACAGATACAGTAGATTCACCAATTCAAACAAAATCCTAGCATTGCTAAAGATGGCTAAGTATTGGAAATAATTAATGCAGTAGTGGCATCATTACCTTTTATTTTCATGGAAACTTTTTAATGGATAGGGATCCAGATTGGCTGACAGTGGCAGCAGTCTGTTACTGTAATACATCAGCAGTCTTGCTCTTGGCACTTGCACACATTATTTCAGTATTTACAGTAGAATTATTTTAGCAAAACTGCAATTGGAGGCTGAATAGTATTTTTCAAAAATACTATTACAGTATTTTTGAAATACATATAAGATTTTTCTTATATGTACTACAATAATACGTAATACAAAATACAAATAATATTTTTTCCCAGGTTACATGTGCTGTGCTCACAGTGCACCTGATTACTTTTTGCCTATTCAGCATGGACTTTGTTTTTAAAAAAAAAAAAAAAAAATCAGGTAATTCAGTGGCCAGTCCCTGTTTGCAGAGGGGTGGAATGGTTTTCAAGGAAAAAGAAATAATGCCTCATAAAATGGCTGAGACATTAAACAGCACCTGGGAGAGCAGGAGGAGGAGGGTTTGATTACAGACAGCATCTAATTTAAGATATTAGTACATTTTCCAATACAAAATTATTTTTGTTATTCTTTTACTTCAAATATGAAATGAAAAAGCCTTTCCCAACAGTGGTTGGTGTGGAATGTACTTGACAGAGGTTAGGCTGCTCCAGGGAGCTGTTTCACCAGCGCTCTGCACATTACAGGAGCTATCAGCCTTTGGATTATGCACTACGGACTATTACACGTGCAGCTATTATACTTGCATCATTTATATTCACAGATTATCCAGAGATCATCTAGTCCAAACCC
>NW_010244146.1:0-694 GCF_000690775.1 Eurypyga helias
CCAGCATGGCACCCCTCCTCCTCAGTCACTTGGAGAAGGAGGTTGTCATTGATGCATTCCAGGAACCTCCCGTGTTGCCTGTGCCCTGCTGTGTTGTCCCTCCAAGAGATATCGGGGTGGTTGAAGTCCCCCATGAAGACCAGGGTTTGTGACTGTGAGGCTGCTGCTCTCTGCCTTTATAGGGCTCCCTTGTCCTGGGCAGGTGGCCTGTGGCAAATTCCTAGTACAGTATCCCCTCTCCTTGCCCTCCCTTTAATCCTGACCCATAAGCTCTTGGTCAGCTCCTCATCCATCCCCACTGGAGTTCTGCACATGCCAGCCGGTCTCTGACATACACAGCAACACCACACACCCTGTCTCCCCTGTCTGTCCTTCCTCAAGAGCCTGTATCCTTCCATTCTGACACTCCAGTTGTAGGAGCCATCCCACCGTGTCTCCACTATGCCAAGGTCACAGCCCCTACATATGAAAGGTGGCATCTGTTCTTAAATGAGGAGTAAATTGTAGGTTAGCTTTTGATGTTACTAGTTTAAGTGTCTCTTCAGTTTCTAATTTCAAAGAATTGAATGGAGAGAAGTTTGGTCACCTTAATGGTTCCTTATGGGATGAGATGGTGCTGGCTTTCATTTCTGTTGTGTAGTATACTTGTGTAAAACATGTATTACTTTAAAGTACTGACTAAGCAGCCTGGAAA
>NW_010244146.1:713-2484 GCF_000690775.1 Eurypyga helias
CTGGACTGCTGTTTATTATCACTAATTGTAATCTGATGTATTTTCCAGTCTGTCGAGTAAACTGTCATGCATATATTGCCCCTATTTTTGTCTAGTCTCCCCAGCTTCTCCTAAATAAGCAACACTGCTAAGCAACTTCTGGCTGCAGTGATAACTTACTTCACAGTACAGATTTGTAAGAAAATGAAGCTTATACTAGTACAGTATTCTGTTTATTATCACTAATTGTAATCTGATGTATTTTCCAGTCTGTCGAGTAAACTGTCATGCATATATTGCCCCTATTTTTGTCTAGTCTCCCCAGCTTCTCCTAAATAAGCAACACTGCTAAGCAACTTCTGGCTGCAGTGATAACTTACTTCACAGTACAGATTTGTAAGAAAATGAAGCTTATACTAGTACAGTATTTCTGTGTACCCCCACTCTCCATGCCATCTACCTTTAACTCTGGTAGGTCTGTCTATAGGTGCTGAGAGCTGTGGAGATCTTGGCTCTGGATTCCTCTACGGTGTGTGGGTAGAGGTAGACTAGGGAGGATAGAAAACATCCCGCAGCCTCAAGCACTGAAGTTCTTACTGCAGGTTATTCCATATTGTTGGTCATCTAGGTAGGATTTGTGGGAAATCAGCTTCATTAGATCATGTGCATACAGCTGCATTTTCTTGAAAGCCTTTCTTCTAATGGTGAAGGATTTGGGTATATTCTCCAAGATCTGTGAGAGTGAATTGGCTGTGGTGAAAGCATTATCATAGTGATAAAACTTGAGTTTTGTCTTGATAGGTGAATGCCTAATGGGAAGTGCATATTGACAGCAAGCTTGTTGCTAAAAACAAGGAAACAGAGAGGTGTGTCTCTTACTGGATGTGGAGTATAACAAAATTTAACAGTTCTGAGTAGTGTTGGTACCTCTGCAGTGGAGTAACTTATGCATATTCTCATTCATTTGAAAGCAGAAAATTGAACCTGGGTATCTTAAATGCTCAGGCAGGAGTTTCAGTACTGGGGTAGACATAAATGAGGTTCTTCAGCCTGTCTGCTTGGGGATCAGCCTAAGGGATTATGACTTATTTCTTCCCTGGCCTTTAAATACCTGAGTCTGAAAGATTTAAATCTGCTTTTGTGTTTTTCTGGGAGGAGTTATTTGCAAGGTTTGTCCCAACTTCCCCAAGCAGTAATTGACAGTGTAAGTGTGTGAATGGGTAAGAATGGAAGGTAGCATACCAAATGGTCTAGATATTTAGATGTCTATGTAGGAAAAAATACATTTGAGAGAAAGGGAAGTCCTTCTTTTAATTCTGTGTATCATCAACTTTGATTATGGTTGACCATGTCAGTAACAGCTGTTACACTTGTCATGTGGACTCCTGCATAGCTTTAATCCCCTAAAATTCTTGAATAAGAAGCGTGGAAATTGAAGAGAGAGTAGATACTTTGCTCTGCTTTGCCCTCAGAAGGTTACAGGTTGGTTACAGAGTTGTTCCTTGCCCACTAAACGTAGTGGCAGTGTATTTAGTTGTACTTGCAGTCAGTTAATGACAGTTTCATTGTCATTGATGTGATAATCTGAAGCTTGTGCTATACAGGGTTGACTTTTTTTGTCAGTGTTACTTGAGCACTCGTATTTCCCCGATGTTTTCATTGCCTGTTATCATGGTGTAACCTCAGTTAGCAATCAAGTACCTTGCAGCAGCTTGCTCACCTCCCTGCCTCCTCCAGTGTTGAAGGACAGTCGGGGAAAAGACATGAAAGCTCATAAAATAATTATAAGAAC
>NW_010244147.1:0-20663 GCF_000690775.1 Eurypyga helias
AGCATTGAGGAGCTCAGGCTGGGGGCCAAGTGAGCCTGCAAGTGGCCAAGTGAGCCAATATTTGCAGGGAGGTAAGTGGGAGTTTTGCTGCAGGAAGGGACATAAGAGAATTGACCACCAGTGCCATTTTAATATCTGGAGGCACATAGTACCACAGGAGTCTGCCACGGATTGACATTTATGCTTCTGCTGGCATCCCCATGTCAGAAAACTCCCAAGGTCTTCGTGAATTGTGCCAATGTAGCTAGTCGTGTGATCTAGCAGTGCCCGTGCTGACCTATGTTATCAGTGAATGGAAAGGCTTTCAATTGATGTAAATTGGCATTATCTTGGAAAAGCAGAAGAAACAGTAAAAATTAATATGAGTGCATTTCCTGGGAAGTCCCAGATGAAAAAACAACCTCATGTATGGTCTTATGTACAAAATTTGATACTCTTCAGGATCGCATTGTAGATCTCCCTAATCAGCTCATTTGCTCAATATGCCTAGTCCTAAACTCTTTTCCAGCTGGCTGGTGAGAGCCTACAAAGCAACGCTTTCCCCTCCACTCTAACGGGTTCTTGGAAGGGAATCTGCTGGTGTTATAGGATGGGAGTTAGCTCCCCACAGAAAGTTCCAAGTCTTGCCTTGCAAGTGTGTAAATTGTACATTTATTGCTGCTCATTTCAAGTGTGTTATGCACTGTGGTGCTACCAAAGGGTAGTAAACACTTGGGATTAAGCTTCTGTATTGAGTCTGGCTGAGATGGAGTTAATTTTCTCCATAGCAGCCGTCATAGTTCTGTGCTTTGTACTGGTAACTGGAAAGGTGTTGATAACACACCAGTGTTTTGGCTACTGCTGAGCAGTGCTCACACAGCAACAAGTCTGTCTCTCCAACATTCCCATCTCTCAGCAAGAGGCTGGGGGTGAGCAAGATGTTGGGAGGGGACAGAGTCAGGACAGCTGACCCAAACTGACCCAAGTGATATTCCATAGCATATGACACTGATCAGTAATAGAATCTAAGATAAAGGAGGAGGAGAGGAGGCATTCATTATTATGATGTTTATCTTCTGGAGCAACTGCCATGCATAATGAAACCCTACTTCCTGGGAAGTGGACGGACATTGCTTGCTCATGGGAAGTAGAGAATAAATATTTTGTTTTCCTTTACTTCCATGTACAGCCTTTGCTTTCACTTTTATTAAACTGTCTTTATCTTGATCCATGTTTTTTTTCCATCTTATTTTCTTCCCCACCATTGCCCCATGCTGCTGAGGAGGGGGAGTGATAGAATGGTTTGGTGGGTACCTGGCATCCAACTAAGGTTAACCCACCACAGCTTTTTCTTCCTTTTGACAAAGGGGACAGCGTCTTGGCCAAGGCTGTGGTCAGACTGAGGTTCAGGAAAATATCCCAAGAAAGCATTTCCTCTGTGTTTTTCAGACTTTGTAGTAGTATTACCTTTGTGATGTCTAGATTTGCCTGTGTTGGTGGGTTCCCTGATCTCTTTTTGCAAGAATGGCCTTGCTTTTTAAGTGTCATGGTCACAGAATCTGAGGAGGATAAACAGCAAAAGGAGAGCTCAGAATGTGCAGTAAGCAGTGTCTGCATGTGTTTTCAATATGGTTGTTTTTTATAGAACACAGTGAATCATTATTTGTCCTGTGTGACATAAAGACTGAGTGTGGAGCATTCTGTGTTGTATGTGCACAAAGGTTTGTGAGATGGTTATTAATCTTAGTAATATACAAGACAGAGATGACCAGTCTGCTCCAGAATCTCCTAGACTTGACCAGTTTGGGCAAAAAGACTCTTTTTTCAGGTGGATCACAAACTGGGGTAAATATATGCAGTGGAACCTGAACAGCAAATGGCTGTGATAAAGAATATTGATTTTGACAGTTTAGGTGCTGCTAGAGCTAAAAATTTCAGGAGTTCATTTGGAAAATTATAAGAATATCACATAGATGTCTTGGTATTTGCCCTGGGTATTTCTTCTGCTGTTGCTTGCCTGTGTCTCACACTGAAGAAAGAAAAAAGATGAAAAATAAGCAGAAAGAGACTTTTGAAGCCAATGTCACAGACAAGCAAAATATAATACATGAAAAGGCCGAATTTGCTAGGAGGTGCCAAGAACAAGGACAAACAGCTGAAGCTTTTATTACTGCAGATCACAGTTTTGCTGAACATTGCATATACAGAATGTTAAAAGAAGAATTAATAAGAGGCAGAATAATTTTCGGCAAAAGAAACAACCAGTTCATCAGCACAACTTACGCTTAGGCCCAGATAGCTCGCTAACAGCGGCTTGAGCAAAAGTGATGCTGACCTACATACTGGCAGCACAGAAGAGATTGCAGCAGACCAGTGAGGAATAGGAACACAAACATGAAAAAGCAGCTGCAAGCACTTTTAATACCAGAAGTAGTGCTTGGTGAGCAAGGCAAAAAAAGCCAAGGAACTTTAACAGGAAAGAAGATGGAAACGTTGTGGGAGACATGGCAAAAAACCATGCCACACAGGCCATGAAGTCCCTCTGCTCCCATGTTGTCAGAGCAGATAGGGTAGGAGGGAAATGACAACTAAACCCACGTTTCTAATCTGCAACCTGACAGGACAACACTTTTTCAGAAAGACACAGTATATAATCAAAATCTTGCATTTTAAATGGGAATATTTGACAGCACTCCTTTCAGTTCCACTAGAAGATTAGAACAGTAGGGTCCTAAGCATTACAGAATATGTTTTCAGCCACTTCTCTGGAATCCTTGGGGAAGGATGCAAAGCTCTTTGTCAGACTAATTTGTGGTGCTGAGTCTTGCATTGTGTCTATCAGAACATTCTCACTTGGCATCCATCTGGCATATTTTTAGCCCATCGGTATCTAGAAATGAAGCTATGTTAAACTGTGACAACAAATCATCGTTCAAAGACCCTTGACCTTCTCTTCTACCCTGGAAGTGCCTAACTCAGTTCAGCAAAAGCCTTAATTCTTTCCCCATGTTTGCATGTTGATAAGGAGCATATAGCTAGAAATGTGAAACTCATCTGATGCTCTCAAAACATGTTCTGTTGACCTCCACTAGCCAGACTGGCCTTCAAGGAAGTGGGTAGGTTTTGAGTCATTATGTGCCAGACTGTTGGAAAGGAATTAGTTTGTCTGGATTCAGTAGACTGATTATTTCTGCAATATATTTCACCACATTTTAGCAAACAAATTTGTCTCAAGGCTGAAGGCCCTCTTTATAAGCTGAAATAGAAACAAATTGGGCTGTTCAGAATATGAGCAAAGATCAGAAATATGCCTAACAGCAATGTAAACAACTGAAAAATTCAGTGTGAAAAATATTGCTGTGGGTTTCTGGTCTGTATATATATTATAGAACCATAAAACAGTTCGGGTTGGAAGGTCATCTAGTCCAACTCACCCTGAAGTGAGCAGGGACACCTTCCACTAGACCAGGTTGCTCAGAGCCATGTCCAACCTGACTTTGAATGTTTCTAGGGATGGGGCATCTGCCATCTCTCTGTGCAAGCTGTGCCAGTGTTTCACCACCCTCATTGTAAGAAATTTCTTCCTGATATCCAATCTAAATCTACCCTCTTTCAATTTAAACCTGTTACCCCTTGTCCTGTCACTACAGGCCCTTGTAAAAAGTCCCCCCAGCTTCCTTGTAGCCCCTTCAGGTACTGGAAGGCTGCAATAAGGTCTCCCCGGAGCCTTCTCTTCTCCAGGCTGAACAAGCCCAACTCTCTCAGCCTGTCCCCATAGCAGAGGTGCTCCAGCCCTATGATCATCTTTGTGGCCTCCTCTGGACTCACTCCAACATGTCTGTGTCTTTCTTGCACTAAGGACTCCAGAGCTGGATGCAGTAGTTCGGGTGGAGTCTCACCAGCATGGAGTATGGGGGAAGCAATGAGATCCTGTATCACCTTGTCATTCAAATTTAGTTTCAGTGAGTTCCATCCAATAACCAAGAGTCTGTATTACCTACTAGGTCATACACAGAGTCAAAATCTGGGTCAAACATGGAGTCACCTTTACTCATGATACAGAGGTTTTTTCCTGGCAGGAAAGCCAAGTGTTTGATGTGTTACCTAACTTACAATTAGGAAGGAGAGATCTATGGGATATCCATTTACGGAGGGATGGAAGGCAAGTAGAGAAGGGAGAAGAAAGGAGAGGAGACCTGCTCTAGTGGGAGAGGAGAAGCATATTTTAAGGAATGTAGGACTCTTCTTACTATCAGGAGTTGTTAAGCTGGTATGTTCTTCCTAACTGTGCTGGTTTTGCTTGGGATGAAGTTAATTCTCTTCACAGTACCTAGTATAAGGAAGCCAGGTCTAGTATGAGAAAGCCGGGACAGCTGACCCAAACTGACCAAGAGGATATTTCATGCCATAAGATGTCATGCTCAGTACATAAATTTGGGGGAGCTGACTGGAAGAATCGGGCTCTTGGGTGTCTCGAGCTCTGGCTCGCTCTATCTCCAGCTCTGGCTTTCACTGCCTGGGGTCTTGTTGGGCATCAGTCAACAGGTGGTGAGCAGTTGTAGCATTTGTTTTTTTCTACTGTTGTTCTTTTCATTACATATTATTAGTAGTAATATTTTCATTATGCGTTATCAGTAGTAGTGTTAATATTATTAGCATTACTATTTTATTTCATTTCATTCCATTCCATGAGTTTTTTTACCTTTTCCTTCAATTCTCTCCCCCATCCCACTGGGGGAGGGGAGAGGTAAGTAAATGACTGTGTGGTGCTTAGTTGCTGACTGGGGTTAAACCACACTAATTTACTTCTTTTCTGGCCCATGGTGTCTCTGTATCTGTGTTTTGTCTAGCCACGTACTGTGTGTGTACAGAGGTCCTGATTTTGTGTGTCACCTTGGAAGCCAGAGCCACCAATAGATGCAGTGCCAAGCTCAGATAATGTATGTTGGAGAACAAAGTACTGTAAGTACCAATGCAAATGAAAGAGCTCTTCAAAGGCTATGAAGAGCCTCTTTAAAGCATAGCAGGCAATAATTTTTCTTCCTCGTACCAGGAATGTATTGGTATCCAGTCTGTCCATCAAACTTCACCAAAGGCTGGGCAGGCAAGTCAAAGAAGTTCAACGTCAGTCCAGCAGGACTAACCCTGCATGTGCCCCTTGCTGATCCAGGTGGGTTTCATGGACCAAGGTAGTAGTGTGAAGGCAGTGAAGAGCTCTCTGACTGTTGAATGTTGTGTCCTTGTTCTAGGGAAAATGGGGTGAGCCACGTCTGTCAGTAGACACCCAAGCTGTGGGAAATGCAATTTACCCAGTCATGATAACTGTGCACTCCCCACTGTGGCTACATGGACTTGTATGTTGAGAGAGTAGGAAGTATTTCTACTGATGTAGTACAGCATGAATTTAGTTTGTCTTGCATATGATTTTTTATATGTTGTAACAGAAGGGAATCAATTCTGTCTGTGATCATTAAACAAACACTCTGGAAATGTGTTCTAAAAACCATTTCAGTTGCCAAACCTGTGAATTCTTATGCTGTCACAGCACATAACTACTAGCAGCTCATTTTTTTTTTTGTTTTCTGCAACAATTAGGAATTAAAAAATGAGAAAAAAATGAACTTTTTAAATTAAAAGAAAACCAAATCAATTTGCCATATGTTTGAATGTTGATGAAAATACTGCTTTTTTATTTGAGTTTCTAAAGAAATGGAGTTTATTCAGCCACACTCTGTGCTTCATGTGTGCATTGAGGGTGTGCATGGAAAGTTTATTTCTAAAACTTTTGAGTGTGTTGGACAAATTCAATTACACTGAGAAAAGACTAGGAATCTCAAAGGTATTCAGCATTCTGGAATTAATACAAAACATATTTTGAGGTCATAGCTAGCCATTTAGTATGTTTTCATAAGTTTTTTTGTCAGTGTTTGAAAATATTTTTAATATTGTCACTGAAGCATAGTGCTCCACAAACCATTAGCCCAATAAAGTCATAGGCCTAACACAAAACTGGAGCTAAGATGTACATCAAGATGGTGAAAGAGAATATTATAAACAAGCAAGTGATGGCAAGAGTAACACTGAAAGAAAACAGCTGCATGAACATAGTATGAAATAAAGATCAGTTTTAAGAAAAACAGAATGCATCCTAGAGGCAAAAGGATTTTATATTTATCTTTGTTGTGGTTGGTAACGCTTTTTCAGAGCATGCTTCTATAACTTTAGAAGATTCTCAAAGAATTAACCCAAAATATGATGTCAGAAGTATACAGAATGTACTATTTCCAAGCTTAGATAATGGTAACATTAAAAAATCCAAAATGGGAATTTGAAGGGATTATATTTGTAAGTGAGTGAACTTCCTAGGAAGCTAATGCTGGCACATTATTTATTCATGATGTTTTCTAACTAGATGACATTAGGTTTAGAATGAACTTTCTGTTTTTCCTTCCAAAGAGGTTAGTTATTTAATAAACCTCTTTCATTCTGTTTATTTTTCCGTTCTGACCCTTGCTACCCAACATAACAAGACTGATGGTTTGCAGGGGGGTAAACCTAACTGCTAAGCTGCAGTGCCAGTTTTTCATGCTGTGGAAGCTCTTCAGGCAAATGACAATTTGTGAAAGTTAAAGAGCACTGTAATTTGAATCTCAGTCATGTGATTGTTCTATTTTAAACAAAATTTGGGCTCAGCAGGCCCTTTCTACAAATATTCTACAAATATTTTGTATTCTAATTCTGCTATTTTGAACATGCTACATAGAAAGTCTCTTAAAATTGCAATAAACAGAGTGTTGAAGAATGCTTCAAGATGGTAATACTTTTATTATTTGTACTACAGCATTGCCTACAGGTCCTGGCACGGATTGGAGCGGCTCTGCATGAAGACTTCTTCAAGGCCAAACTAAAAGTTTCTTCTCTCAAAAAACTTATGGTGTAAAACATGGACAAAAAATGAGAGAAAAGCAATACTTTTTTTTTCACTTGTGGGAAACTGAGGCAAGCAAAGAAGCAAGATAAGTGTATTTGAAAATGCTGGACATGGAGTAGTATTTATTTCATGTGATTAAGGTAAAATAGAAGGAGCAGTTGCAAGCTAAACAGAGTGGAATACATAACCTTTCTTAGTCTACCCTCTGCTGCTCCTGATTGCCTTCCTCAGCCTCCTAAAAAGAGGGTTATTCTCTCTTCAGATCTGGTGGTATCTTCTTGTCTCACTGCTCCTGAAGTAGTTTCTGTCAAAAGAACCTGATTTACCTTACCCACTGCCGTACAGGTGTATAAAAGACATTCTTCTGACAGGATGAGCAGAGGAGGCAACTGTACATACAGTTATGCTGCTGTAAGGTAATTATAATGTCCGTGAGAGAGCCGATGAGCAGCTGGAGATTGGCTGAGAGCACTACCCTTTCCAGACACACACAGCCAAAACAACATGTCTTGCCTATGCCTGACATCCATGAACATGGACTACCCCACAAAGCAGGCAGGATCTAAAGAAGGTATTCAGAAAATGGGAAGGCAGGTTGATGTGCCAGGAGTCCTGGTATACAAGACTGCTGAATGGACTTAAAGTGCATTACTGTATTGTCAAATATGGTAGTGAGATGAAAAACAAATAACAATGAAGATAAGAATGTCTGCAAAAACACAGGGAAGAGTTTGAGAAGTGTTGTTAGTAACAAAACCCCTGCTGAAAGCACCAGAGACCGAGGGGAATATAGAACCATATAATGGTTTAGGTTGGAAAAGATGTTTAAGTTCATCAAGTCCAACTGTTACCTTAGCACTGCCAAGTCCACCACTAAATCATGTCCTTCAGCATCTCATCCACATGTCTCTTAAATATCTCCAGGGGTGGTGACTTAACAGCCTCCCTGGGCAGCCTGTTCCAATGCCTGACAACACCTTCCATGAAGAAATCTTCCCTAATATCCAATCTAAGACTCTTCTGGCGCAACTTCGGGCCTTTCTCTGTTGTCCTATCACTTGTCACTTGGGAGAAGAAACCAACCACCAACTCTCTGCAACCTCCTTTCAGGTAGTTGGAGAGAGCGATAAGGTCTCCCTTGGGCATCCTCTACTCCAGACTGAACCACCCCAGTTCCCTCAGCTGCTCCTCACAGGACTTGTGCTCTAGACTGTCACATACATGCGCAGCAGATCTGGTATGCAGAGCATGTTCTGGATTTCAAGTGCTGATTTTAAGCTCCTTACACCCCCTCAGATAGAGGAAAATTATGATTGTTTTTCTATTCAGGATGGATGTAAGCATTGCTCTGGAAGACAAATTTTGTCTCCAAAGCAGTGAACTACCTGCATTTAATTTTTCCAGTTCCAACAGTACTTGCAAGTGACTTCAAGTTTGCATCTCTTTTTCAGCCTGAGTCCAGTTTTTTAATTGACTTTGCACTTTCCTATCTCTGTGTCTCACTGCTTCTCTGTTTTAAGCAAAACACACAATACCTTTGGTTTTCATTCTGTGAAATATTTTTTTATGACAAATATCTTGTCCCACTTCTCCACTCCCTCCTTCCCTATAAGTTTACCCACTGATTCTCTATATTTGTTTCTCCAGATGTTTCAACCTGCGTATCAGGAGTTCCTGAAAGCAGACTTTTTGAGTGATTAATTATAGCAGTGTGGATATATCTGCTGAGATATTTGACCTCACACATCTCCAGAGTGGCTAGCCGGTCCATTGGGGTGCTTTTAAAACGTGTGATAATTAATTAGATTCTCAGATCTGGGGCACTTCGCAAATCTTGCTGCTCTAAGTCTCTCAAGTTGTATCTGACATAGCTGCAGTCAGAAGTAATTTCTGTTAAGCTTCTCAACATTACAGTGTACTTCACTGGCTTTCTAGATCAAATATTCTTATTTAAATAATTAGAAGGAAGGAAAATTTTTCAGGAATTTTGTAAAGGAAAAAGTAGAAAAGAGGAATAACAAGCATAAACAGTTCTCCCATTAGCCTTCTTCCCAAAATGCATGCACACAAGTTGAATAGCAAGGGTACCCAGAGAAGAACCACAAACTTCTCCCTTTTACAGCTCTTCCAGGGTAGAAAAAAGAAAGCTCTTTGTCATCCCTGTTACCCAGATCTTTAACATTCTGGTTCTGTCAACACTTAGAAATTCATTCGTAGTCTAGAATGTCTTGTCCAGAATTCAAACTCAGTGAATGATTTACCCAAAAACCTCTGTTTAACAATTTTTTTTGAAAAACAAAACAATCCTTAAGACTTTAATTAAATAGAACTGAGATTAAATTAAAAAAGGAATCTCATTTCCCTTGCATGAAGCTGGTGGCAGTTGTAAAGTGTAACCCAGCATTGCTTCATGTTAGCATTGCTCAGTGTACATACAGCTCATTGGTGAGGATATTAAATACAACCAGGAGGCCTCACGATATTTTATGGATACAGAATTAAATTTAAACATAAAAGTAGTAATTAAACTGGGATTTCAGTGGAGTATTATGTATTATACAAATCTGATAATTGCAAAAGTATTTAAGGAAATGAAAATACTTTCAGCTTAACAAAACATTCTTTCCGGTATATTGGAAAGTGTTGTGTTATACCCCTTTTTATTCTCCATTCTTTGCAATACTTTTTTAGAAATGAAAAAATCCCACTAACAGGGTTTCTGAAATCAAATGCAGACAATAGCCCTGTTGGACACTGAGGGATATATTAGGGGTGCCTACTATGAGTGAGTAATTTAATCAGTAAAATTAGTTCTTCGCATGGCCTATATCAAGATTTTGTACTCCTGGGTCTAACTGGGTTAAAAGCTTGAATGATCTTTGAAAGTAGGTTGCATATCTCATCTCTAGCCTAAGCCCAATTCATGGTCTGAGCACTTTCTGGTCAGACTGATACTGCAGAGTTGACCCTCCCTAAGGTATTTTCTCATGCAGTCTGTTATTCAAACTTGTACCTATTTACTGGTGGTTTGTTTTGGGTAGAATCCAAGTGATTTTTTTTCCTTCCTTTCTTTCCCTTCTGAAATTAAAAACTAAAGCAGGTAAATAATAACTTCAGTTTAACCAAATTTCTTGTCTTCCCCTCAGTGAAATGTTTAATTTTGTTTTAGATTTCCTTTGTTCCCCTTTTTTTACTATTCTGCCTGGGGAACTTTAAGACTTAATCATGAGACTATTACATTTGTAATACCTGAGGAAAAAGCATTTTGCAAATTCATTTGTTTTGATTTTCTTAGTCACAGCCATTCGCTAATAGATTTAGTTGCGCTCAGATTGCATTTGTCCAGATCTAGTCTCGAGCTCATTGTCTACTTTAGCTTTTAATGACTCTGGAGTCAGGATTTCCAGTGGGGCCATTGGTATCTGTCATATCAAAAAACGAAAAGCACATAAAATCAGAGTGGTTGCAGAAATGAGCTGAAGAGGAAACTTCTAGACGAGACTTGCTGATTTCAGTGACATCCGTGTTGTCCCAGATGTTGGTCCGCACAACGTTTTTCACGAGCTGCACACCATGATCCTCTGGCAGTCACATGGCTGGATCTATGTGTACCAGACACTGTGGGACTTCCCATTCCTGGGAGATGAGCTGTGCTGCAGAGGCATAGTCCCATGCATTGTCCTTGGATAAGGGTACATCTTGTGAACTCCTGAGAAAGGGAGTGGGCTCCTGCTCACTATTTAATAAAGCCTGTTCCTAGTTGTTCCTCTTCCAAAGGACAACACAATACCTGTCAGAGAAATGGCTACGTACCAAATAATGAAATGTTCCAGGGTGCCACATACCCGTTTCTGACTCTCATTTTCCCCAACGTCCTCTATGTCCTCTTTCCTATCACATGCACAAGGGTGCTCAGAGCCAAGGGAATTGTCTGCCAGCTCTTTGCCCAGATCTGCAGGTGCATTACTACAGCTGCTCTATGGGAGGAAGAGGGGACTGTGACTGAGGATCCCAAGCCCATGTCTAGGTGACTGAGCAAAAGTGTTGCTTCAGATTGCTACGGAGAAACTATATGTATTGCATAACTGGGGAGAAAGGCTTGGTCCTACGAGAGTATGGGGACTGGAGCCAGGGTCCAAGTGCTGTCCATCCCTGCAGGCACACGGTCCTTTTCAGAGATCTCTGATACACCATTTGCAGCATCTCTACTTGGGTTCTTTCCAATGTAAAATGCAGACACATCCGTATTTAACTTCATAAATCTCATATGTTCTGGATATAAAGCCAGTTTCAGAAGTTTCAATTTATTAATATCGCTAAAACCTCCTAGAATCTTTAGACATAAGTTATCCTCTTAGTGCTGTGAAGAATTATTAGTTTTTATGCCTACAAATCTGCAAGATATTTAATCCAAATCTTTAAGAGTGGGAAAAGAAAGCAAAAGAATTTTTCACTGAATCCCCCTGAGCCTATTTGCCTATTTGTGAAGGTCAGGTTAAAAATGCCCAGACTTTTCACTACGTGTGTACCCAGGGGAAAGCCTTTTGCTCAGTAGGCTTTCAGAGACAAGTCCTTGCGTTTAACACTTTTCTTCTCTGGAGTTTTCCCTATTCCCTTCATTTTCTCTGTCCAGACTTCCACGGTTGCCCCTTAAGCACAACGCTACTGGAGATTTATTTCCAAGTTGCTAGCCCCTGACATTCATAGAGGGAAAACAAAATGTGGTATGCAGGTGTCATGCTTAGGGATAAACTGCAGCTCTGGGGCATGAGGGGACAAACTGTTAGACTCAGCCAAAACCAGAGCGACAAGATGACAGTAGTGACAGAGGGATGCGGCAAAAAATGGCTATGTGAGAAACACCTAAACTCTGCAGGACATTGAGGAGTACTGGGTCCTTTGAGGAGTAGAGCTGGGAAAGATCAACAGTGGCTCAAAGGCCATGTCAGCAATGTCATGCAGGGCCAAGACTGCCCAGGCAAATACAGTCAGAAATGCCAGGTTTGGGTATGGATGTGCCAGAATGGGCTCCAAGGGGAGAAAGGACTTCAGAAGCAGGTTGTGTAACAGGGTGGAGGCTGGGGTCTGGGGAGGGTGGTACAAGTGTCAAAAGGAGGACCAAGAACTAGAAAAGGTCAGACTGGACAGAGCTGTGAGGAACCTCATCCAGTTGGAGATGTCCTGCTCATTTCAGGGAGGGATGGACTAGGTGACATTTAAAGGTCCCTCTTGACCCAAACGATTCTATCACTCTATGAAAGGGATGTCAAGATGTATGAATCCCATGATGGGTGCCATCTGGGTGATGTGCCAGGCAGCCCTGAGTTTGCTGCTGGCGGTGGAGCAGTACAGTCAGCCATACGTGCTGTCCTGATCATGCTGTGAAGGCCAGACTCCACCTGAGGTGGGAGCAGGTGGGTGTTTTCCTTGGCTGGTGAGGGGACAGACACAGACAGACAGATTGAGCTCTTCCTTCACAGTCGAATGCAGCTCACTTAAACTTCCTGGATGCATTTTTACCATTATCAAAAGATTGTAAATTCTTTCCCCCTTTCTTTGGCCCCCTTGCCTGGTAGCAGATGTTTCTGAATGTATAAGAAGCTACCTGCAGATACAGGGTTAGCTTTGTATTTAATGGAATAAAGAAGCAAAGGTAGAAACACAGCCTTGTAGTTATATTTCCTTAAACAATGAAACAAAGCTTGGGGTTTGAGTACAGGAAGCTCAGTCCTCAAACACCACTGAAGTACTGTAAATCTTTTATTACAGATACAGAAAATAGCAAAAAGAGATTAATTCCATCGATGCTTTATGTAGCTCTTTTATTCAGTGTTCCTTTTTTACCTTCATCTCAAGGAAGTTTTGTAAGAAAAAATGTCCTTGTTTGACAGTCTTTTTGACAGCACTAAGTCTAGAAATAACCAGACTTTATGGAGAAAAGTCCAAAGACTAACTGAAATAGTCTGATTTTGCAGTAATATCCTGTTTTCATCAAGGGAAAAGGAGACAAACATACACAAAAGGGCAGAGAAGAAGATACCCATGATGCAGGCAATTTACATCTCTCATGCTGTTCCTTTATAATTTTTTCTGTTGGGGAAACACAGGTTCTGCACTCTGTTTTACTTGTACCTCATGCTAAAGTCAAGTGTTGAATTGCTTAACCACTGCTTTTAGCTTTCTCTCTGGTCCAAGGTTCACAATAGTTTTGCAAAAGGTTTTTAACTGGCTAAGGGATAATTATTCCTTTTTTTTTTTCCTACAGAAAGCAGCCAGAGAGACAAGGAAGCAGGAAAAGAATAAAAAGACAGCATTATACAGGTCAGAGAGACTTTAGACAGTCAGCTAATCTATCCAACTGTCTTGAAGTCTCTCAAATACTCTTAGGCCATCTGTTATTTTTTATTAGATACTGAGACCCCAGTAAGTGTTATGTTTTCATTTAACTCAGGTTTGTTATGTTTAACTTATATTTTTCCAGACTGAATCTCACCTTAATTCCTTTTTGTATTCCTAATCTCCTGAAATCTTGCTAGAGTGCTTACTACATTGCTCCTATATATTTATAATTGTGGCTCTATAACCTCCCAGTTCAGACTCCTTTGCTGATGTGATCAAGGTATTTCTTACCTACACCACCAGGTAGTCAAAGATGTTAAACTAAGCAGAACACGCACTGTTGTTGGAGGACTCTGGGCACCTGGGCTGCATCCCTTGCAGTTTATAGTTGCATTTAGTTTCAGTCTTTTTGTTAGTTTTCACTTACTGTGACAATGAGAAACCTCATCCTCCATGCCTGGACTTGAGCAATCCAAATTGAGCAATCCAGTCTGGAGCTTGTAAGCACTTTCTTGAACACAGAAAGGTCGTTGCTTTAACCTGGTACATTGCTGAGGTCTATTGTGAAGGATAGATTCCCTGTCACCTCATTTCAGCTCTCATGTTTGGTATGGGCATGTCCCAGCACAAAGTGTAACCTTGGTCATATTTCTGTGAAAAGGGTAATAAACAGTTGGTCAGCATGCTTTTGGGAGCCAGTAACAAGTGGGGTAGCTGGGGGACTATTACCAAAGCCCATATTGACCAATAAATTCATCAGTGATCTGGATGATAGCATCATCTAATAATATAAGCTGGACGATGAAAAAATTGCACCCTCAGCAAATTTGCAGATGCCACTAAATTAGGTATGTGGTTGATGTGCTCAGTGACAGAGGATCAGTCCAGAAAAGCCACGGAGATTAGGCCAAGAAAAAATTTATAAAGTTCAGCAGAAATGAAAAGTTCTGCCGGTGGGCAAAATAACCCTATTTATCAGTACAGGCTGAGCACTGGTTGAGTTACTCTCCTACTAAAATGGACTGGGGATTATTTTGGATGCCAGTGTTAGTCAGGCAAACTAAACTACATTATCAGGATCATGTTCAGTAGATTGTGGCAGTTTATCATGCCTTTCTATTTATTTAGAACTGGTGAGGCTACACCCATGTTTGGTTCCAGGCACCCCACTTCAAGATGGTTGGGGAGCCCCATAAAGGGGCTACCAAGGTGGAAAGGGGCCCAGAGTGTACGGAACTCAAGGAATGGCTGTGGTATTTAGCCCATACTACTAAAAATACTGAAGTATAGCCAGATGCCCAGTTAGATGCTCAGGCCTCCCATACTCCATGTTGCCATGGTCATTATAGAATCACAGAATGACAGAGTAACTCAGGTTGGAAAGCAGCTCATGAGGTCTCTTGTCCAATCTTTTGCACATCAGGGGCAGCTTGGGGTCAGACTAAGCTCTACAGGCCTTCATCCATTTGGGTCTTGAAAACCCCCAAGGACAGAGAGCATTGTCAGGGCTTAGGCCTGTCTTCATGACCCTTCTCCAAACCACTGCCTATGAGTTTACAGGAGTAGTGATCTTGAAAACCCTGTTAATATGTTAAAAGAGACTATCAACACATAAAAAGATTGTTGAGGATGTGGGCTATGAACTCCTGCTTGTGTCCCGTTCAAAACAGTGTTCCTTTAGCTCTTGTCTTCCATACATACATCCCAAACAATGCTTGGATCATTACCAAGGATTTTGGGGCTTCCTTGAGTCCTGTAAAGCTAGACTGGGATATCCAGATTCTTAATGCTGCGTTACAGATCAGATGAGATTCATCTATCCCCAACCTAAGAAGTATTGCCCTAGCGAAATACACCTTTTTGTATTTGTTACTGTGTGTTTCAGAGACTGCCGGGAACTTTTTTATTTTGCTCTCTTACAATACAGTAACTTGAGCACATTGTCATGATTGGTATCTTTTTGAAACAAAAATGACTTAAAAGAATGTGCATCAACTCTAATAACAGTGATTCAAACCTTCACTTTTTATATACTGCAATAACAAATTTTATTTATTTGCTTTGATAACATTATATGGCACAAAAATGTCTATATTTTTATGTTTATAGACATATATTTCCTGCTTGTAACACTATCAGTTTTCTCCATGCTCTGGAAGTGGTACTGCTTTTAAACCTGACCGTTGCCAGAATGTCCTACTCCCACTTGGAGAAAACAGAACCTTCCCGAGTATTTCTCACTGACAGTTAATTTAAGAGGCAAGATGCAGGTGTAAGTGGGAAAAGGAGAGGATGGAACCCCTCACTCCTTCCACTTGAAACACTGTCCATCACAGTCTGCCACATGATGCCCCAGAAAGGATGATCCATCACCATCCCTGGTATTTCATGTACAGAGTGATAGAATGAAAGCAGAAAGTGCTTTTATCTCTTGATGACTTAAATTATTTTCAAACTTCTTAATGATAGTGTTTCAGACATCCTGGGTCCAGCTATAAAATGTTTACTGATATAAAGAACAATTTGGGTTTTGTAATATCTCAAGATCAAGTCCAGTTTGATAATGTACTTTTTTCATGCTGGGAATTACTCAGATGGGAGTACTAGTATCTATTTCCACAGTTTTGCCTTTAATGAGGCTTTCCAAAGGACATAGACACCTGAGTTATTACTGCCAAAACCTCACCTTGACACAGTTTGACATGGCTTTAACTCAGATGAAAACCCAGGCAAATAACCATGCTAACTGTCTTGATGCAAAACCTGCCTTGTGCGTGCTTTTCCCAGGTGCAGACAGGTTTTTACAGTGTCATTACTGAGCAGAGCTCTGCTTCACACCTGTAAACTTTTGCAGACTGGGTGGCTGGTAAAAGGCTGTGCATTTCTTTGCTGGTCTTTGATGAGGATAATGTCTAAGTCTCTAAAATAAGATTGTTCATTCAGAGCATTCCCCTTGCTTGGAATGGCTGAATGGCAATGCAATGATTTATGCACTCATCAGGATTCTTCATGTCTTCACTTTTTGCAAACACTGTCAGCTCCATTTCAACTTATTTACTTACTTGTGCATTTAGGAGTCCTCAGGCAGTAGAATAAGGTAAATAATTTTCTCCTGACACTTAAGGTACTCCTCTAATTTTGCCTAATGGACTAAATTAAAATAATTTGCATAAAATGATTGTCACAGTATTTTGGAAAGCAAAAGCAGAGCACAGCAGGATCATCTAGAGAAGCACATGTCAGGACCCTGAGTGTGCTAGTGGTCCTGATCCCCTCCCCAGGGCTCCCCTCACACTGCCCAGAGCCCAGGACCCCATCTTAGCTCCTCTGGGGCTGTCAGTCCCTGCCCCAGTGATGCCATGGCAGGGTTGGTCTCCAACTCCCACAGACCTGCACTGCCTGGCCATGGGCTCCACCGAGTTTTGTCTTGCCCACCTATATGCCCCTGTCCTGCTCTGGCCTTAGGCCATCTCCAGGGGGGCGCCTGACCCTTGCTGAACCTGATGGTGACCTGCAGATTGACTTCCCAACTTCATCTCGGACATCCCTCATCATCACAAACTGGAAGTCTGATTCAGAGCAGTTTTGTGGATCAGGTTCAGACTGGAATAGTGAGCAGGACACCTGTAGATTGCAGTGCCTGCCCTGACACAGTTAATAAATGACAGACACAAAACTTTTGAGCCTACATATCCTTTTGTGGTCTGTAAAGAAAGTCATTAGTATAACTAACAGGGACAACATTTTCTGTGCTGTTTGGAAGTGAGGAAAAATGGGGTTTCAGCAAGAGAAGCAGACTGGGTGCCAGCAGAGAGGCAGATGTGCAACTGAGCAGTGTAACCAGCTCATCTGTGCTCAGACCTGGGAGAACATCTGGAGGTTGATGTCAAGGGAAAATCCTGGAGAAATCACTAAGCCTGTGAAATCCAAGGGGTGAAGGAACCTTTCAAGCATCTGGGGAACTGCAACAATAAGAATTACATTCTTCTGATTGAACCTCAGGGTATTAAAACCTACGTCTATTCTGCAGTTGTATAGCGCTTCTAATTTTTGAAGAGATGCACAAATCAGGGCACACATTTGTACCAGAGCAAAGGCAAGCTGGTATCATCTGCTGATACCATTGTCTTGAAACCAGGGCAAATACACTCCAAGAAAAGACAAATAACATTGCAAATAGTAGGACAGATGGGAAGCCTTGTTTGGTCCAGGATGCTGCTTGTATGAAACTGTTGCCAGTGAATCAGAGTAACACCTGTCCTGGAGACCTAGCATCTCTTCTCTCAGCATCCTTCCACTGGTACTAGCCTTTGAGTCCAGCTCGTGGTTCACATGTGGCATTCGTTTAGATGGCACAGCTATTCTGGATGCTGGCATACTTTATGTTTACCTAGACTCATTGGTTTGCCTAATTATTTCCTCATGCTAAAACCTTGTGGCCGGTTTTTTTTGTTGGAGTTTTTTAACTTACATTTTAGTTTAAACAAATTTTCTTAAAGAATTTTCTGCAATGATACTTAATGCTTAGGCTAGTTTGGATTATTTGAAACATAGAATCATAGGTTGGAAAATTTAGGTTGGAAAATACCCTTATAATCGAGTCCAACTGTTATAAACCACCTTAAACAACTGTTAAAGCTGATACACTGTACAAACTGGTCAGAATCTAACACAGTCCTTCTATATAAATGTTTTCAGTTTAACATAATTCTGGGTGATTCCCAGGCAGACCACCATGTATGAATAATTTGGCTATATCTCCTTAAGCAGGGATCAATAAATTTAAATTAAATTCTAACACAGGCAATACACTTGAATAAAATCAGGTATTTTAAACTCATTCAGAAACCCCTATTTCTTTCAAAGCTGGCCCAAATAAGTGTACCAGTAAACTTCTATTGAAGTGTATGACCTCTTAAAAGCTGACTGAGAGTATCAGAAGTAAAGCATAATGCAACACAGATGGATTTAACACACCTTCCATCAACATAATATTTCCATGCATCAAGTATAATGCAAAACTCAGAGTGCAGTCCTCCTGCATGAGCATCTTTAGTCATCATCTTTTCTCATCATGGGATGAAATCATTAACACCGCACAATTTAGGAATAGATCCAACAGGGCTAGCAGGATACTAAGGGCCTTTAAAAAAATATTCCTGAATTATAAGCTTTAGCATTCCTAAATACACTAAAAATGGACAGTGATTGTTAAATAATTCCACCACTGCCAACAGAAACATGCAGGAACTCAAGTTGTACTTGTCCAGCCCCAGCAATCTCTCCTGTATGTTTAATATATATGTGTATAGGTATAGGTATATGTAGATACATATGTATATGTTTATGTATGTGTATATATATGTGTGCGTATGTGTGTATATATATATCAAGGACAAGAATGTGATTGGGGATAGTCAGCATGGATTTACAAAGGAGAAATCAGGCTTTATGGGCCTGATAGCCTTCTACAGGGACATGGCTTGCCCAGAGGAAGAGTAGGACAGAGCAGTGGATGTTGTTTATTTCTACTTTAGCAAGACTTCTGAGACTCTCTCCCATAGCATCCTCATTGACAAACTGATGAAACGTGGACTAGTTAAATGAACAGTGAAGGGCACTGGAAACTGTCTGGACTGCTGGGCTCAGGGAGATGCCATCAGCAGCATGAAGTCCAGTTGGAGGCCAGTAACTAGCTCTGTACTCCAGGGACCAATACTGGGGTCAACATTAACATCCTCATTAGTGATCTGTACAATGAGACAGAGCTCAACCTCAACAAATTTGCAGACGACACAAAACTGGGAGGACTGGTTGGTAGATCAGATAGTTGGACTGCAGCAGGAAGTGCATTGCCTCCAAGTCAAGGAAGGTGATCCTTCCTCTCTACACAGCTCTGGTGAAGCACATGTGGAGTGCTGGGTTTAGCGCTGGGCTCCTCAGTACATGACAGACCTGGCTATACTGGAATGAGTTCAGCAAAACACCGTAGTAATGAGAATGGGATTGGTGTAAGTAGGATCTGAGAGAGCTGAGAATATTCAGCCTGGAGAAGAGAAAGCTCAGGGGGAACTTATCAGTATGCATAAATACCTGATGGAAGGCAGTAAAGAAGGCAGAGATGGATTTCTCAGTAGTGCCCAGTGACAGGTCAAGTCAATAGGCACAAACTGAAATAAAAGAAATTTGGTTTAAACATAGTTTTTTTCTTGTGAGGGTGGTGGAACACATGAACAGGATGCCCAGAGAGATGATGGCATCGCCACCCTTGAAGATATTCAAAACCTGGGTGGACAATCTGCTGAGCAACTTGCTCTAGGTGACCATGCTGTGAGCAGTGGGGTGGGATTAGGCAGACTGCAAAGGTCCTTTCCAACCTCAATGATTCTGTGATTTTACATGTGCCCATGTATGTATGTGTGTGTATGTACACATTCACACCATTTCATTACAACTATTTTATTTTACAGCAATGCAAATTATTCTTTTCAATGGACATTATTGTGCTTATATAAACACTGTACTTTTGCTGCCATTCGTTTCCATCCAGTCCTAGGCAGAACCTGGTAGGGAAGCGTCTCCTGGAAGTAAAAAAATGTTCCTCATAAAGGGGTGTAGAAATAGCTGTACAATTCTTGTGAGCACTAGAGCAAATATTTGCTATTGAGGCTTGTGGAAATGGTATCTGCTTTACCCTAGTCTAGGATAATACTGCATAGAGAAGGGGAACGCTGGGCAAAATTCAATTAACATCTGCTGACCTTCAGACAGACCAGTGACTGATAGGCTCAAAACTTTTTTGCAAGGTAGCGTTTCCAATATGCTGAGTTACAATGTCACTCTAAGACAAGTAAGAAGTGAATTAATTGCAAGGTCTGATGCCTCGTTAGGTGTGACTCATCCCTGCTCATGGACTTCACTGAAAATTGGTGGACAGCTTTAGAATGGCCATAGTTCCCCCAGTCACCTCATACTGGCATGCTTGCTTCTCCAAGAGGGAAAAAAGTCCTCCCCCCTCCTGTGCTGGTTTCAGGAAAGAAAGCTTATTTTCTTCACAGTTTGGAGGGCTGGCCCAGGCTGGCCAAGGGAGTGTGTCATTCCATGGTACTTCATGCTCAGGGCACATGCACAGTTCTGAGGTGGGAAGTGGCCAGGAAGTGGTGGGGTGGTTAAGGTTTTTGTTGGCTTTTTAGCTCAGTCGTTACTCCTTTGTTAGCTCTTGGCCCAGTTGTTAGCAGTTTGGAGGGTTCATTCGTTAGTGGGATGGGGGAGGTCGGCTGGCTTTTTCCCAATCATGTTGTCACTAAACCTCACAGTCCTGAAGACTCTGCCCCTGTCTCATAGGCCCTTGTATCAGGCAGGAGCTAGCACGAAAGGTAGTGCAGACGGTGGGCTCCCCAACACTGCACACCCT
>NW_010244147.1:20693-48812 GCF_000690775.1 Eurypyga helias
ATCAGGAAGTTGCAAAGCATGAAAATACCCAAATTTAATGTCTGCAGCTTAATTTTACTCCCATTCTGTATGGGTATCATGACACTTCATCTGATCACATATTTTTTTGCTTCAGAGACCTGGTTTCATTCAGTAGACACAAATTATGTATGTAATTTATTATGTTGTATTTTCTGAAGCTCCTTTAAAATTAAAATCCCATTGTGCCACACTGTCTTGATCTCAATAGGTACCTTCATCATTGTCACTCCAACAAGTCTAGTGGGACCAGAGACAGGGTTTTCAAAGGTTTTAAACCCTACCCAGTGTGGACCTTATTTTCATGGGGCTGGCAAAAGATGTGGTTCTGGTAGTGAGTCAAGTGGCAACTCAGCCTTCATGGCTTGGAGGTAAAGCTCCACAGACAATCTTCTCTCAGCCATACCTTTGGAAGTCAATTGTGCTTCTTCACTGAAGCACACAGATAAACCTGGTGAGACCGCACACAGTCAAATACTGTGACACTTACCATCTGTTCACTGTAACCATCCCTCTCATCTTCTTCAAACTCTTCTGTGGTCTGTGTTGTGGCTCATCCCACAAAGGATTAAATTTGCTTAGTTGCTATTGACCGCCAAACCAGGTTCATGCTCTATGAACTGGATTAGACTGCTTTCCATTGCAGTGTCACTGAAGTTTATAGTCCTAGTAGGGAATCTGACATTCTGTATTAAAAACTTTAAACCCAGAGAAGGAAGAGGGCAAGGAAAAGGGATAATGGCTTGGATATGGTGAAAATGTGGGTTGAGGTTGCTTGAAATTTGTCCATTAGCAGATCCTGTTAATCTCCTTATATCAGGAGGTAAACTGTTATTGCTAAAACCAATAGTAAGTATTGCTCTTTCAAATGGAAGATCCACGCTTGGATTCAGACACAATATAATGTGTTCACTTCTTTGGGTTTATTGCTGTGAAAACAGTTTGCAAAAAATGGGGATGTAAACCTCTGCAAACCCAGCTGTCACCATCTCATCCCCCTGCCCCTGTGCCCAAAATCCCAGGACTTGATACAGCCATTCTGGTTGCGTAGCTGCAGCTCAGGCTGCTATGGACACAAGAAAAAGAGCTGAGACACCCATAGAGCAGAGCCAGGCAAGGACACAAGGTAAGACCAAAGGCAGAGGAAGAGGGGTTGAGATGCCATGGCTGCCAGCTCAAGTGTTCATGAGAAAAAAAAAACATCATGGGAAGCTATAAAACCCTCAAGAAGCAAACAGGGAGGTGAAATAGGGCAACTCATCTTCATTGAGGAAGTGCCCTGGGGCTGCAGAGATCAACTCTTCAATCCTCCCCTCTTCATCACGTGGTGCTTGTGCAGCCAATAAAGGTGCTGGGTGCTATACAGGGGTGGTGAGATCCCTATGCTCAGCTGGGTAGTTCACCAAGACCCTGCTATCCTGTGCATGGATGTGTTTTGATCTTTTAGCTGTTTATATCTTCCTTGCAGAATCTCTTTCACATAGCTGAAGATGCCCATCAGAGAGGCATGGAAAGAAGGGAGATGTTTTTCCTGCTACTTGTCCCTTTTTCTTTCAAATCAAGGTGATTACAAAGTCTCTAAAAATCAGGAACCGGATTTATCCTAACATCTAATCTCCTGTGAGCAGTACTAAAAGTTTAACACAACTTCAACTCAACCGACAGAAGCGTATGACAATGCACACTCAATCCTGTCTTTCTGTCTAGTTTAAGAGCAGGACAGTGAAACCCAGGTTGTCACTCAGTTAATGTGCTGAAGTGCTCTCATTGATGCGGCTGCCCTGCCATGGGGTCAGTCATTCTGGAGGGAGTATTTCCAATGGGAGGTCACAGGACTGTGGCAGGGACATTGCTGGCAGTAGCTCTTGTCTCTTGGGAGAGGATCTCGAGCACAGAGGAAAGAAAGAAGGATATGTCTGGGCAGTTTTCAGTATTTCATGTTTGGCTTGATGCCTTGAAGTGGACAGAAAAAAAGAACTCAGAACATTTTAATTTATGGACCAAACAAAAGGTTCCTTTAATTAAAATTTAGGAGCCAATTTCAACAAGCGGTGTTTGGAAGGCAGCCCAGAAGAAGGAAGACATTATGCTGTGACAAAATAAACCTCAGAAAGTCAAAATTCATTGGTAAAATGAATCTAAAATAAAGTGAGGAGAAAACCAGGGAGCAATGGAGGGGACAGCAAGAAGCTATGCTGAATGCAAAAGATTTAATCTCAAGAGAAGTGTATGAAATTGGACAAAGTTAAAGCAATGGGTCAGATTTTCAGCTGCTCTGAGCCAGCTTTGGGAGACTGATGCAAGTCCTGTCTTTGGAGACCTTCTCATATACGGCAAAAATTAGCCCAGCCCTTAACACATTTTTGCTTGCAAATATCCTCTGATTCACCTCTCTAGGAAGGGACAGGAAACTTCACAGAAGGAAAGGGACCCCAAGCAAGGTTGATTCAGGCGTAATTACTCCTTCTTGTAAAACTTACAGGGTAAAGTAACAGGTGAGGGTTCAGATTGCGCCTGTGATATAGGGCTGTTCAAGATATGTTTGTGTTGCCTTTTTTATGCTCCCATCATAACTATAAATAGAAGAACCAGAAGTGCCAGGATTTAGGAATGGATCAAAGGAAAATAATCATTATGTGTGGATGCAGCAACATTTCATTCAGTTGTGTGAAGGTTTCTGGGTAACTGAAATTCTGCTTTGGGTAATTTCCATCTTTTTTCTCCACCACTGTCCTGTCATCTGCTAGATACGGTTTTGCTCTGCCAGAATCCAGTCACCATGGAGTTAATAAAGAGATAATTTTCCTATCATTAACCATGGAATTCTCCTTTTTCAGGCTTGACAGTTTACAGCAAATCCAGCCTACTTACCTTCTTTTCTGACTATTTCAATGGACTACTTTCACCCTTGTGTTGAAAGATCAGTTCTGCATCCCATTTCAGTTAGCACCAGACCCTTACCTGCTGCCAACATCTTTTCCTCACCTAGATACCTTTCAAGTATGTGTTTTCATACATTTGTCCCTCCTGTCCCTTATGTTCAGGGGCAGACATGATGTAATGATGCCTCCAGCATCCCTCTTTCATACCTTCATCATCTCTTCTTTCCCACTAGGCCCACAGTAACTTCCCTCTGTCTACTGACATGTTCCAACCACCTGGCCACAGCCACTATAAATTCTTTTTCCTATTTACCAATACTTTTTTCAATCCTCCATTGACTCTTGTTGCCAGTTCTGAGTGCCTCAGGAATATCTTTTACACCCTTTTTGGACAGCACCTGGCACTGTGAGCTCCTGATTCATTACGAGGCTCTTAGAGACTGTAACAAGATAAATGGGAATAATCATGAGGAGAAGGATTGGGTTATGTGGAAACCACTTTGGCATATCAACATCATTTCATGGACTGACTCTTACAAATACAATGCATTTCACATCACTAATAAATTTTTCAGGGAAGGTAAAACTTGAATACTTGGGGAAATGTATGAACAACTTCTCAGTGAGGGAGTTTTCTTTCAGCTGAGGTTGATATGGGAGCTGATGTGAGGTGACATTTCACTCAGTAGCTGAGTAAATTGTTGCCTCTGGGCAGATGGTATTGGATTCCAGTGCTCCCAGTTTCTCACCTGTAATGAAACAGGAAAAAGGGGAAATGGTTTTTACATCCACTGCAGTATATTTACTAGTAGAGATGGGCCAAAAAATGAAAAAAACCCAACCAACCAACCAATAAAAAAAACCAAACTCCACCACAGTTTCTGTTCTAGAGGGAAGCAGGCAATTTATGGTTTTTTCTGCTGGTTTAATCAAGACACGGTGTCTTGTCCCACCCAAACCTTTTGGTATTGTACTATGATGAATTTTGCCATAACTCTGATGCATGGCTCACACAGAGCTGAAGGTCAGAGAGCAACTTGCAACTTTTGCTCATAGTTGTCTGTATATTTTAACCTGATTCTAACTCATGAACTGTTCATAGATTTCACAGGCTGTTAAGATCAGATAAAGCCATTATGATTATCTAATCTGACCTCCTGTGCGACACACTGAATGCCACCTAATAATTCCTGCATCAAGCCCTTCATGTCTGGTTGAGCTAGGCACATTTTTTTTAAGAAAAAAGGACACTTCAGCCTATACATAAATGTGTCAGAAATTACAGCAGATCACTGCATCTCTTAGGAAGTTGTTCATATGGTTAATGACATTTCTGTTAAACACAGGTACCATTCCTAACTGTGAGGGCAGCAGTTTCCTACATTTCTTACCCAGAGGTGGTCAGCCATTTACTAACAATTTGACCCATCCTTATTGAAGCCATTAAATGTTTCTGGTTTACTCTGGCCTAAGAAGAAATATGTGAGCACCAAAGCAGCATGAAGCCAGAGGAGGTAGAATGGATAAATGAAGCCTAAAAAGTGGATGGTGTCCCACTTTTGTGACAGTATTTAAACTTTAGACCTTAAAAGATCAAGAAGAAGTGAAATGATTGACATTGTTCTCACAGATTAGTTATCCTGTACCGTGCATAGTCCAGTTCACCCTAGACATCTGCTCACTGAATTCATTTACTTAAACAGTAGTGGCTAAAGTCACTTGTGATTCCCTAGGATGTCCAAGATGTCTGCACAGGGCTGGCAGATAAGATACAGGACATCAGTGAGGCCTTGCCTTGCAGGAGTGGCAGCTGGAAGTCAGATGGGTGCTTAAGAAGGTGCTCCATACCTCTGTAAAGAAAACCATTATACCACTTCTTTGAAGGGGATCACTGAATTATTTTTTTGGACCCTGCTATTGACTAGATGTCTGTTGTCTGTAATGGTGCACATTTTGTTATCTAGATTTGAGTGTCTCTGTATTGAACTGCATACCTAGCATGAATTCGGTGCAGAATTAGGAGTACTCAATGTTAACACTAATATAACTGAAAAAATTCTGGGTATGGCAGTAACGGACTTTCAGGGGTCTAGAAAAATTCACTGAAAATAAAGAAGGCACTTGGAGATCTTACAGAAAAGAACTATCTCACTAGATTTCAGGTGTCTCCATCTAGACTAGCTATTTGATGTTCACTTTATAGTCAATGGAGAGATATAGGACTCCAGAGGAGCAACTCATGCTTAGATTTCTCCATGAAGATTTCCTCCTTCAAAGACTACAGAAAAAACTCAATGTGTCTCGCTGGGGTGGAGATTTCTACAGTACAGTTTGGGGACAGTTCTCATTAATATCTTTATCAGTGATCTGGACAAGGGGATTGAGTTCACTTTCAGTAAGTTGGGTGACAACTACACCAAGTTGAGTGGGAGTATTGGTCTGCTTGAGCATAGGGAGGCTCTACAGAGGGATCTGACCAGGCTTGATCATTGGGCTGAGGACAACAGTAGGGGTTCAACAAGGCCAAGTTCTGGGTCCTGCACCTGGGCCATAACAACCCCCTGCAACGCTACATGCGACAGGACAAGAGGAAATGGCCTCAAGTTATGCCATGGAAGGTTTAGACTGGATATTAGGAAAAATTTCTTCACAGAAAGGGTTGTCAGGTGTTGAAACTGACTGCCCAGGGAGGCTGTTGAGTCACCATCCCAGGAGCTATTTAAGATACGTGTGGATGAAGTGCTGAAGGACATGGTTCAGTGGTGGTGTTAACAGTGTTAGGTTGGACTTGATGATCTTAAAGGTCTTTTCCAATATAAACAATTCTATGAAAGTTTGTTCCCCAGAATGACACAACAACTAAGTGGACTTTAATTTTTTGGGGTGGGGTTTTTTTGCTTCTTTTTTTTTTCCATAATTGGGTGTTCATATTCTCCTATGGACATAAACCAGTGTTGCTAACTGGTGGTTAGCATAGCTTGACACACCCTGAAATCACTTACATTTCAGAAAGTCACAAGCATCCACTAACAGGTTGAAGCATTTAAAAAAAAAAAAAAAAATTGTCAATTCTGCTTTCAGATAAGAGCTGCTGTCATTAGACTTTGGATTCTAACACTGAATTCTGAATCCCTTCGGAAATTCCGAGGGATCATTTTCATGACCTAGGGTAAATACCGCCGCTGGGTTACAGTACATCTTATCAGAAAGGATATTGTTCACATTCGCTCAAGTTCCTCTTTTGGTTCATTCAGAGTACCTGCCATTTCTTCAGTTTTAGTGTCCCCTGTAAATATCTGTAGTTTGGGAGTACAAATTCAGGAGATGTCCTTGATACAGGGTGGATATGTTGTGTTGACCCCCAAGCTGTTCATAGGTACTGTAGGTTACCACAGCATGTTGCGGTGAACATTTTCCAAATGTATCACCATGACCAGAGTTATACAAAATGAAAGTTATCATAACTTCATTTGATTCTGTGCCAAAACCCATGTATTAATCATCCAGGAGTCCAGGAATTAATGGCATTTTCTCATTTCTTGTATTTCATAAAGCCTCTAATAGATTTCTCCCTTTCATGGTGACAAACAGTAAAATTGCATATCTGTCATACTTAATCAAGGAGAAATATTAGAGCTAATTTGTGTTAAAGAAGAACTGCTTGTATAGATTTTACTCAACTCTACTGATATATAGTACTAAATGACTGTTGAAATAAAATCCAAGGAATAAAACCTAAAATAGTATTAAAAAATCAATATGAATCCTCAGTCCCAGAATTTTCATGAATTTAGGAGATATGAGGTGGTCATTGCATACAGATTGATTTTTCCGGCTGCCAGGCTGCTAAATGTAAGTATCTAGCTGGTAGAAGTAGTGTGTCATACATTTTCTCACATACACAATTATACTTCTGTTTATAGAAGTAAAGGTATAGTTGCTTTATGGTTTAATTCAAGCTACATATTAGTATCTGCCTCATGAAAGATAAATTCACAAACTCTCTAGTCACGGTGCTTTTTGGAACTGGGAAAATTCAAAAGCAGAATTCAGAACTGATGCAGATGAACACAACTTTGCTGATTTTCATTCCGTCTGTGTGACTGGTTTATGGCAGGGCTGAGTTCTACCTCTGTAAACAAAAGTGTTTGAAAATTAGATGGTGTGACATTCTGGATGTACTGATGTCAATTAAAATTGTCCCTTTAGCCTTCCAGTTCTTTCAGTGCAGCTAGGATTTACACCTGCATTGCTCCCCAGCTGCATGATGAGAGTCATTCCCACTCGTTGAGCAGGACTACACTGGGGTCGGGAAGCAGCACTGCTGGGGACTGGGGACTTCTCCGAGAATAGATTTCTGCTCTCACCAGGGCTGCTTTGCTCCAGCACTAGGGAAGCAAGACTACTTCTGGTACTATATCTAAAAATTGTACCCAGTATTTTACTGTGCCATGTATACCTGGATATTTACCTGGATAGTAAATGGGGAGTCCTGTCTCTTAGAAAGTGTTTTCCCGGTCATACTGGGATCATTGTCTCATTCATACAACTGTGCTATCACAGCCACAAAACAAAACCAGAAATTATTTCTTTCTGATAATGAAGTTGCATGGCTCTGGTTTCCTATATAAATTGAAATGGCAGATAGCATCACAATCTCAGGCGTGGTAAACAGTGCTTTTCTTGTAAACATGGTGTTACAAAATTGTGGCTCTGCTGAGCACAATTCAGCCTATAAGAATTAAAGTATACAGGGACTTTGGATGACAAATTAACTGCCCTGAGACTCAGTAAATCTTTTCACCAGAGGAACAGAATGGCAGGGTTAGAAAGATTTACTCTGCTCTCCATATTTTAGTTGAAACAAGCTACAAATGGTCTTTTGGAAACTTGTTTCTGTTTCCATTCGTAGCTGGAGTCTCAAGATATTTGGGTTATGAATTCCCCCCTCAAACTATGACATTCTGCAGTGGTTTGTGCACCATATTCAAAGATCCTTATTTTTTGTCACTTACACTTGTAAGACATTGTAGCCTTTCATATGTCCACAAGGTATATAAACCCGTAAGTATTCACTCATATTTCCCAAAAGTGTGGCTGAAGTAAGGGTATGGGGATGGGTATGAGTTGTGGAAAGGAAGGCTGCTTGCCTTCTGCTCCAGTGTGTGTCTGCCAGACTGCTACACAAAACTGCATTCACTGGAATGGGGTTATAGACCCTAGAGATTCCCAGTGAATCCATTTCTGAGCATCCTATTTGTTTAGTTCAAGTGAATTAGTAAAACTGTGGGAAAAGGAGTCAAAGAGTGATATTACCTTTTATGCTTAGTCTTTCCCCTCTCATGACTTCACCCAGTGTTCTCTACCCAGCCTTTACTACAGGGCTTGTTTTATCTTGATCCTTCTGTTTCACAAAGACACTTTCTTTTAAAACATGAGCAGAAAGTTCCTGAGCTCCTGCACTTCCAAAATTGCCATGACTTCAGAGATGGTATAACTTTAAATTATGAGCGCTAAAGCTATCCTCATGAGTAGAAATGACGTATTTAGGATCTGAGGAAGCTTCCATTTTAGCTGTTAATCCTCTTTGCAGTGTGACATTTCTATCCAGCATCCATACACACACCTCATCTCAATTACTGACTTAAAAGAAGTCAGATTTTGCATAGCTACTCATAATAGTGAAGAGAAAGGTTTCAGAATTTTAGATTTATCCAAGCATCTGTAACAAAGCTTACAAACTCAATCCTTACAAATATATCCCCAGTGTTTGAAGACATTTTATTTCAGGATCTTGATCTGTTGAAAAAGGAATCTGGTTTCACATTTCTCTGGTGGCATCTCTAGCGCATTTTGAGTAGTGGAAATCTCAACGTGAAATTTTGTAGTAGGCTTTCATGTGTGTGTGCACATGTATAACACAAGAGAGATTTAAGAAAACAATGTAATACAAGACAAGAATGGTGCAGGTTGTTCATTATCAAGTCAATACTAACAAAATTAAAATATACAGTTATCATACTTCAGAAAGCAGAAAGATTTCCATTACCCTGTAAATGACCTTTTAAACTATCTCCTACACATTACTTATCACACTTAGTCCAACCTGACACATGCCCATCTCCACAAGCCTGGGGACAGCCAACAAAATCCCTACAGCAGTCTACCGTACAAGTGTGTGAATAGATAAGAACTACTTTCCACCTCTCAGTGTTAGTTAAAAAAAAAAACCCAAAACTATAAAAAATTGTTACATGTTTTAACATGTTTTTATATGGCAGTTCCAGCTGTCCACAAAAAGGGTTCCCTTTGCATTATGCTACCACTGCATAACAGCTAAAAAAGAATGATAAAGAAAAATGCCAGTGAGGTTTATAAAGTTTTGGTAGGGATAGGCCAAACTGTCCCTAAGGTAAGAGCTACCCCTGCATTTCTAGTCATTGTAAGAGATAAAACTGAGTAACAGTTTATTGTGGAAATCTCTATTTTGTTTCTTCACATCAGTTTCAAATCATTGTTGTACTGAAAGAAGTATATTCCTCTGGGTGCAAGGGGATTTGAAAATGCAAATGATCAAGTGTGGATTGTCAAGAGCGAGTAAAAACCTTAGGACAAAATTAGTATAACGATTTGAGAAAAGTTGCGAACACCACAAAATTCAGATAGTTTCTGAAACTGACGTAACGTAGGGTTTTGTTCCCTTAGTTTTCTAAGAAAGATACCTACTGTAGAAATGTGGGTGCAAAGACCTGGAGGTGTCTAAGCTAACCTACCACAAAAGGGAGACTAACATCACCAGGCCAGGTCTGCCAGGACACTGTCTAGCCAAGTCTTGAACACCTCCAAGAACTGAGATTTTTATCACCCCTCCGGACACCTTGTTCCTCTGCTAAATGATCCCTCCACTGAAAAGTGTTTTGCTAATGCCTAGTTTGAACCTCACACATTGCAGTATGTGACTGTTGCCCCTTGCTAACTCATCGGCCTCGAGACAGAAGAGATAGTGCTGTCCTCTTTACAACTGCATTTTGAGTAGTTGTCAGGTGCTATGGTATCTCTCCTTAGCCTTCTCTTCCCCAGGCTAAATAAGGTCATGTCCCACAGCCTCACCTTAAGATTGATCCACTCTAAATCTTTGACCATTTTGGTAACGCCTTTATGGACCTTCTCCACTTTCTCCCCATCCCTCTTGAATTGGACTCATTATTCCATTGCCAAGTAGAGGGGAATAATAGTAATTTCCTTGGATCTGCTGGTTGTGCTTCTTCGATGTTATAACTTTAACCTAGACATCTACTTCTGAGCTCCTTGGCTTGATTCTGTTGATAGAGAATTGCAGAGAAAGAATCGCCTCTAAGCATGATTCACCTCATATTTAAATAGGTATCTAATACAGGGAAAATAAATCATGCCCTGATAGTGCTTTTTGCTTTCCATCGGGGTGGGAACTAAGCATGCTGGTGAAATCTACAGTGGAAATGTCTAACGCCAAGTAAAATGAATCCCACCTGTCCAGTCCCTAGGGGTAGTCCTTCATTAACAAGTAAATAAGGATGACAGAGGACATGTAATTAATCAAAGGCTGCTAAGGAGAAAGTAACTATTTTCTCATTCCAATGTACTGAAGCCTTGATGATGTTTTCTATGTGTAGGGCCAGATTTTCAAAGATATTCAAGCATCTAAATACACAGATAGTCACCTACTGGAGATCAACTAAACAGACAATCTGGCAAGGTATTGAAAAGCAACAGTGAACTGGGTTCCTAACTCATCGCCAGGCTTTGTAAATGTCACTAGCTATCTCAGTTCCTTTGCAGATCTCTTTTTTTAATGCCCTTATGATCACGGACTTCTAAGTTGCTTAGTTACTTTTGGAAATCAGACCCAGCAAGTCTACATTTCCTGAGTGTCAGCCAGAAAAGCATATGATTACATCTGGTACATCAATTTCCAAATTCTGCCTGGGCAATATCAGTTCACTGTGCATCCTCATAAAAACCCCAGCACTGTGTTCTCTGCTCACCTATAAAATATGCAATCAGAATGTGTATCTAGATGCAAATAAGTCTTGATGTTAATGCATTTGCACTGCAATTCCTTTCACAGTCTGAATGCCTTTAATTCCCTTTACCAGATGCAATTCCTGCAAAGAATTGGCAAAACTGTTGCAATTAAAAAGACACTCTCTAAGCTATTAGGATGGAAAATCAAACTTCCCTGACTGTCATCTGTAATTCCCAGCTTGCAGGTGGGCAGCCATGTAATTATATATCCATGTCACACACACATATATCCATACGCACATTCATTTTTTCTGTATCAGGACTGATTACTTTTGATGATGAAAATATCGTTTTCAGGATGATATGAAACTCAACATTTGTTTCAAAATAAACTAATAAACCTGCCCTGTGATGCCTTAAAATACCCATTTGCCAGAGGAAGACTGTGTGTGTTTGAAAATAATTACAAAATGAACTCCAGATGGTCTCGCTGTCAAGGTACAGCGAGTCTTTGTTTGGCTTAACTAGCATGAACTGTGGCAGAGAGAAATCAGATCATCACAAAGCTGAACAAAGCACATATTCGGCGGCATGTTTCTGGGCTATTCAAGTAGAATACTTTGAACTTCAGAGATAGAAAACAAACCTGTGTGAACAGGAAAACAAGCAACAGAACACATAAATGCTGTGTTTGGTGACGTATCTTCCAGTTAGGCATCTGTACAGTATGGTGTAACATTGAACATTTGTATAGATGATTCACGAGCATATTCATCATTATATCCTTTAGTATATATATTTATGGAATACACAGCAACCTGGGCAAAAGAACATAAGACTACCACATACAGGATGAGAGTAAGAGCCAGCACAGTCTTTGTAAATCCAAACACAGATATCTGCTGCTGCTAGAACTGTAATTGTCTCTGTTGCTGCCTCTTCTGACTCCTCACAAAGCTCAGCTAAGGGAGCTCCATAGCTAGGTGTGCCCAGCCCAGACAAGTTCGTCCCTCTGTGAATAACGTGCTGTCTCTCCTTCCCACTTCCCTGCCTCTCCCCTACAGCCAGCTGCCTCACTGCCTGCAGTAGAGCAGCTTGCTCTGGCAAGTCTAGCCCAGAACTAGCTCGCTGGGTGTGCTGGGCATGGGGTGTCTCATCGGTTCTGCATCACACTTTCAGACTGGATGGCTAAAAGTCTGGAGCATGGACTCAGCAGTGCCCTGCCCATTCGGCATAGGGAATCCTGTAACAAGAGAGTCCTGGAATACTCCTTGGTGTTGTCAGAAAGATAGTGCAATACATGCCATAATAATTATAAATCAGTGAGAAGTAAAAATATTTTGGTATTGATGAACATACAATTAAGAATTGTAAAAACCCCTCCAAACACAAAAGAGTAAAAATAAATCCTCAAATAGGATGCAGGTCTTCTCAATCCCTGGATATCATTATGATTAAAAGCTCAGGTTATTCTGGCAAGTATTCCTCTTGTTAATCTGCCTTGTATTTCCATCATATATTAGGAAATCTGTTTGTGAGCCTGCATAGTTTCATGGATTTTTAGCATGTCATTTTTGACAACATAAAAATATTCTGGGAAGCCACCAACCATGGTGCAGCCATCCACTCACTTATCACATGACTGAATGTTACCAAAACAGCCCATGCAATGTTCAGCAACCTGTCCCTGTCATGATGGTACAATGATGCTACAACGACGGTAGGCCCTGTTGTACCAGACCAAAGCTGCTGGGCTCCTTTGGTTTAGCTGAAGTTTTTCTATGATCCTACAATAAGTTTAGAGCATGGTCCTTTATGAGCCCTTTCAGACACCAGTCCTACAGCTGACAGGACTTGGCTTATGCTGCAGCTAACTTCTGAGGTGTGACCCCCAGGTTGGGCATCACATATTGAAATAAGATCTGACAAACAGAAAAAACAGATTCCTGGGAGGAGCTACAGTTATTTAAGCTGCCTATCCCAGAATGTTGGACCACAGGGGAGGGAGAGTGCTGGTCTCGTATGGGCATGTAAGAGGCAAAACATGCAGAAAAGAGTTGGGCTATATGTAGAGTTGGGAGGATCATAGGAACATAGAATATTTTTCATTGGAAGGAGCCTTCCAAGATCAACTAGTTCAACCTCCTGCCATGGGTAGGGATATCTTCCACTAGACCAGGTTGCCGAAAGCCCCATACAACCTGGCCTTGAACACTTCCAATGAATGGGACATCCACAAATTCCCTGTACAACCAGTTCCAGTGTCTGACCACCCTCATAATAAAAAATTTTCTTCCTTATGTCCAATCTAAATCTACCCTCTTTCATCTTAAAACCATTGCCCTCTGTCCTGTCACTACAGGCCACATCAAAAGGTCTCTGTCTTTCATATAAACCCCATTTATTAATTGAATGGCTGCAATATGGTGTTCCTGCAGTCTTCTCTTCTCCAGGTTGAACAACCCCAGCAATCTCAGCCGTTCCTCATAGGAGAGGGTATTTCAGCCCTTTGATCATGTTTGTGGCCCTCCTCTGGACCTTCTCCAACAGGTCCATGTCCATCTTGCACTGAGGACTCCAGAGCTGGATGCAGTACTTCTGGTGGGGTCTCACCAGAGCAGAGTAGAGGAGAATCCCCTCCCTCGACCTGCTGGCCACACTTGTCCTGATATAGGCCAAGATATGATTTGTTTTCTGGGCTGCCAGTGCACACTGCCAGCTCATGTCCAGCTTTTCATCCACCACTACCCTCAAGTCCTTCTCCACAGGGCTGCTCTCAATCCTTTCATCCCCTGTCCTGTATTGATAATAGGGATTGCCCTGATCCATGTGCTGGACCTTGCACTTGGCCTTGTTGAACTTCATGAGGTTGGCAGTGGCCCACTCCTCAAGACTGTCAGGTTCACATCCCTTCCTTATAGCATGTGAACTGTACTAGTCAACTTTGTATCATCTGCACAATTCCTGACGGTACTCTCAATCCCACTGGCTATGTCATTAGTAAAGGTATTAAACAGTACTAGTCCCAGTATGGACGCTTGAGGGATACCACTTATCACTGGTTTCCACTTGGACGTTGAGTCATTGACTAGAACTCTTTGGACGTGGCCATCCAGACAATTCCTTATCCATCTACCAGTCCATCCATCAAACCCATATCTCGCCAGTTTAGAGGTATGAATGTTGTGGCAACCTGTATCAAAGGCCTCACAGAAGTCCAGGCAGACAACAAAGTAGCTCTTCTCTTGTTCACTGATGCAGTCATTCCATCATAGAAGACCACTAGATTAGTCAGTGTGCTAACTCTTGAGGCAGATCAACAAGTGTAAAATAAACATTGGTACCAACAAACCTTGAAAAGTTAGAAAGGTGAGAACATCCGAGTAGAGGTGAACACTTCATGAACAGCCAGTGGCTGAAAATAAGTTATCGCAACAATTTAAAATGACATTATTAAGGTTCTTACAAAGGAGGTGGAAAAGACGTAAAAAAAAAAAAAAAATCTAAATGGGATCAGTAATGTTTTAAAGACAACAGGTTGGGAAAATGAAACTTCCAATAAAATTAAAAGATCATAGCCTCAAGATCACTTAAAAGAAGTTCACAGATTCCATACATCAACTATGGAAATTCTTGTCAAAGTTGTTGAGACCAAGAACTAATCAGGAAGTTTTTGTGGATGTCAGAATTACCATAATTAATTATGTTCTGGAGGGAACATCAAATCAGATGCTTCAGAGCTGATCATCAACTCTTGTACACCACAAATGAGAAGAAAATCGGAAGAAAAAACAAATTATCTGATACCTGGCTACTGCAATATCTCAATTACTTACCCTAAAACTTCTTGTCTGTTAGAGGTGGAGTACAAACTACAGACCTCAGGTTCAACCTTACACAGCAGCCTCTGTTTTGCACAGCAGTTTCCTGTCCACAACCTTCTGAGAGACTGATTATTCAGGTGTCATTTGCACTGAATGTTGAGGACATGAGAGGATTAGGAAGGTTGAGCAGTACTGGAGCGTGAATCATCAGAATAGTGTCTTTGTCTGAATGTACACAAAGAGCTTATTTTGTTTCTCATCAGCTGTGACTGGGTCATCTAAACATGTCCCAAGACAACCCAAACTAATGTTTTAAGCCTTTCACAATCCACAAATTTCCTTGCACTTCAATATCCCTTTTTCTGACTTTAACAATACAGCTATGCTGTCATTCTAGTTACAATGCCTGCCTTTTCACTTCTCTCCTATTTTAAGTTGTATGGCATGATGCCCTACTTGTTCCAGGAAGACCCTATTTATGAAGATTTTCAGCCCTAAGTTTGAAAAGGCTACTGATGCCCTTCAATCCATGGTGGATGCCCTTGAAATCACTGTGCGACTGAGGTGGGACAAGCAAGGATGGATTTCTACATTTGTAATGCTTTTTTTGCAACAAAGTTAACTTTCTAGGACATGATAATAATCAAAGAAATATTGTGGGGTTTCTTAATTTTCATTTGCTGATTATTCATATAATTACACACCCTCTCCTGGTTTCATATTCATTTATAAATTGCAACTGGGACAGACAGCAGTTGAAGGATAATTGGGTAGTTTACATAAATTAGATCCCTTAGGTATACCCAGGACAAAGTCAAGATATTCAAGCAGAAGAAAAGAGATGTAAAAAATACAGAAAAAAAGATGGAATTAATCAAAAGACAACCCACTTAGTCAGAGCATGTAGCTTACTAAAACATATAACAGACCTAAAGGGCAGTAATCTATTTTTGGTTCTTGATATGACTGCAATCAAATGACTATGGAATATGTCTTCTGTGCATTATCCCTATTATCTTTTTTAATAATAAGGCGGTGAATGACTGTAGGTGGGTTGTCATATTTTAGAGGAAAAAAACCTCCTGAATCCCACCTCCACCATACAATTTTTTTCTCAGGCTGGTACTGCACTAAGCTACTCGTTTCCCGTTAAGTCTTCTTTAGTTTATTTATTGCTTGTTTTCCATAACCCTTTTTGCATGCTGATTTCTAACAAGTTCTTTGAGATATGTGTTGCCCTCCCACAGAATAAGCATGAGCAAAGGTTATGTCAGGTTATAAAGCTAGATACTGCCAAAGGCTAGATGGGATAGCCTTTCCTTGCCAAAGCTGATGTTACAGGTTTGAGACATAACAGCTGGGAGTAGAAGACATACAAAATGTTATTTGAGGTGGCTGCAAATAAAGGACATATTTAGACAAAATAGACATGTGTTCATTTATTTTACTGACTCCATTCAGGGACAAGTAACAAATAAGAAATAAGAGATATAAAAGCCATTAGTAAGAAGGAGGAAGTGCTCTGATGCTATTTAGTATTTCTATTTAGCAAAGCAATTTATTTTTAAATTATAAGACATTTTTATTAGCAATATTTGTCTTGCACAGCTAGGGAGCCAGTAGCTGACAAGCCTGGATAGTGTGATTCTCTTCTTCATAGCAATGGGGAAAAAAAAAAAGAGGTTGCTTTCCGTTCCTTGGAGACAGAAAGAGGAGGATGAAAAAGAATAGCTCCCTCTCCAGTCAGCAAGTATGAGGCTGTGGTGTAGAATAGATTTTTAGAGGGCCATCTGCTTAAATGACTATGTAAGTGCTGAGATACCACAATGATGGATGTTTTGCAAAAGCCTAGGTAGGTAGATAGATGTGACAACCAGAATAGTTCTAGGTTTAAATTGAAATGAGGCACTCCATCACCATGTCATCTCTAGAAAGTCACTTGACCTTCTTGTTCCTGAATCAGACCAGCTGTAAGAGCTGATAAAAAGCTGATTTTCTCTGAAACCAAGAGCTTAATCCATACTTATGGTTTTCCAGGGAAGCCTTTTAGTTGCTGCGGGTGGACCTGGGCTCAGGTCATTGAACAAGTCTTCGCTATGCCTTATCTTGCTCTTTTCCCTTTCTCCTCCTCACTTCCTGACAGGCAAGCACTGACCTAGAGACATCTGAAAGGCTTGAGAGCATGCCAACAGGGCAAGTCTGAGCTCTTGTGTTCCTGAGGCACAGGGTCTGCTCTATGAGTGTGGTAGGTAGCTGCACAGCAGGAACACATGCCAGTCTGAGCTCTTCCTGCACCTCTCCTACTCTTCTCTTTCTTCTTGTTGTACACATGACTTTGTTTATCAGGAGTTTTATATTTCAGTCTTTTATAAGTATATTGTGGCACAACGCTATTTATCCCACAAGAACAAAGCTGACAGCATGGTAATTAAGAACAGAAAAAATGCTAAGGGTGAGAGCAGATTGCAGTGAATGACTGATTATTTTTGATAAGGAAATTGCTCTGCTGGTAACAGAAACCACAGTATTTAAGAGATGAATGGAGATGCCAAATAACAAATACAAACAAATAATATCTTCATTGGTGTAAATATAGTACCTGTGCTGTTCGTCTGCAATATATAGTCGAGCTCTGCCAGTAACTTCCAACAAGTGGGTGACCATCAAGAGAAGCTTATTATTTGCGCATAGATGAACTGGTTGGTAAATTCAGAACCTGCATATTTATTATGTGACTGGAAAGTGAATTTCATTGTCATTGGCATGGCAGCAAGACAAAGCATGGACTCCCCCAGAATCAGAGATCTGACTCGAAACAATTTGTATGAATAATGATGCCTGACATTACTGTTTGGTAAGGATCCTGGGAAGCTTTAGAGGCATGAATGCGTGAATGCCCCAGAAGTCCTTGTCAAGTAAGTAATTGTTACTCCCATTTTACAAATGAGTGAATCACAATAAGAAGCCAAAGAGATGGCATCTTTGTGACAGGGCTGAGAACAGCCTTCCAGAGCAGCAAGTCCTCAAGTCGGGAAGGATGCAGACTAGGCAGGTGACAGAACCTGCACCTGGAACTGTGGTTCAAGCTAAGTGATGTTGAATTTATCCCAGCTGAGATCAGACTAAACAAACTCATCCGTACATCTCTATTGGCCATGCAGACCTGTGAGAAAAAGGGAAATGATATTCAGTTCAAAGAGTAGCCCGTACAACACAGTTGCCAGCTGTGTTCTTGAGCTGTATTTGGGTACCATGCTATTCAAGTGCAACTTGTATACTAGCGCTGCATTGTACGGCTGATAGCAGAGATGTGTTTGTCTACAAGATGCTGCCATGCATCTTTATCAACAACAGGTTGCCCAGAATGGTTCTAGATGCCCCATCCCTGGAAACCGTCAAGGTCAGGCTGGATGGGGCTGTTAAGCCTGGAGAAGAGAAGGTTAAGAGGAAACCTTATTGTGGCCTTCCAACATTAAAGGGGGTTTACAGGAAAGATAGGGACAGAATTTTTAATAGGTCCTATAGTGATAGGAAAAGAGGTAATGGTTTTAAACTAAAAGAGAGTAGATTTACACTAGACATAAGGAATAAAGTTATGTTGAGGGTGATGAAGCACTGGAACAGGTTGCTCAGGTAGGTGGTAGATGCCCCATCCCTGGAAACATTCAAGGTAAGGTTGGATGGGGCTCTGAACAACCCGATCTTGTGCAAGATGTCCATGCCCACTGCAGGAGGGTTGGACTAGAGGTCTCTTTAAAGGTTCCTTCCAACTCAAACCATTCTATGATTCTACACAGATCCCTGGTTTTTGGAGTATTCTGAGAAAGTCATGAGTCCAGTGTCACTGAGACCCCTGCAAGCCAGCAGAACACATCTATCAACACCCTAAAAACTCTTCCTCTTCTAAGGGAGACATTGTCAGCTTCCACCTGCAAACTGTTCCTCCTGCCCCAGCTCTTAAAAGTGTGTGATATGTATTGTGGATCTCAGCCAGGGAAGCTTTTAGGATGCAGATTGTAGGATCAGGAAAGCTGGCCAGTCTTCTTCTGGCAGAATCATTAACACCTCTTATCATCATTAAAGATTTTGTCTTTCATTTGATTAGCAGGAGAACTGTGAAATAGATTCCCACAACTGGTAATTCTGGCTATGTTATGCTATCTTTGTCAATCTCCCCTAAAATCTCCCTGTTCTATGTTGCTCTCCTTCTTAATGGATGACAAGAAAGGAGAATCGATCTGTTGAAAATACAGAGGGAAAGCAGAACCCCTATTCTCCAACAAATCACACATTCCTAGTAGCGGCATTCTGTGGCTTTTAATTTCACTGAAGGAGAGCCAGTAATTATTTGTAGTTTATCACAACTGGGGAAAGGTTTCCTGAGGTACAAACTAATTATGTTTTTAAATAAACTGATTGTTCATGTAATAAATGATCACATTTTCTAATCATTGGGAGATTTATGTTACTTTATTCAATCATCTGTGTGTAGAATTGAAACCTTAGTAAATCAACTGGGAAGAAAATATCTAGATTAAATTGAGAGTACTGCAACTACGAGGCATTATAAAATGAACCCGATAGGAGGGAATAGGTTGGGTGCACAAAGCACCCTGATATGTATGGTTTCATACATTAAAAGAATGGGTATAATTGACAGCCAAACCAGAATTTATATTCATTTAAGGTTAAGTCTTAGCCTGTGCTGCACAGATTTGGCATGTATTAGAGGATAAAAGCAAAGACAGTCCTGTTGTCTGCAGGGTATCTCAGTCACAGTCATTTGTTTAAGGACAGTAATTAGAATACATTCAAGAATGTAGAATAGATGACTGTATATGACATTTCATTTATGGAAGGCAATAAGTGACATGATCTTGTCATGAAATTAGTCATCATCATAGACTTCTCTTGTCAATCTATAAAATGAAATGCCATGGAGAGCCACATATTTTTCATTGTTATGCCAACATGGCTTTTTCATAATGTACATCATTAAAATAAGCCTGGAAACTGGAACATGCAATCATCATAATAGCATTAATAATGTTTAATTTATGTGTTATGTGCACAAAACCCTTTTGGTACTTGAAGCAAAAACAACCTGAAAACACAATTTATCCTTAACAAGGCAGCTTGCAGTGCTGCAAAGAATCTGTAGAGTTAGAAAAAACTCAAGATATGGACTGCTGAACAGCTGTGGCATGAAGCAGCACAGAGGTATGTTGTGAATGGCAGAACCAGGAGCAGAGACTAACTGCAACAGGGGCAGATCCTCAACTGCTTGGTTAAACCCTTTGCAGCACTTTCAGCTAGTCAGTGCAAAGGAGGGAGGGGCTGGATTTCCAGGAGAGCATACCAGATTTTACTTTTTTCTTCTACTTTTAAAATGAACCACACTGGAAAAAAGTCAGTGGGGATTGTGGGAGATTTTGTCAAAATGACCTTGCATATGTGATTAACCATAGAAAATTACAGTTGAGCTTTTCAATAACCTGAATAAATTTTGGAAAAAAAATGTAAGCATGGAGTGACCACACATGCGGGTGAGCTGGGAAACCCAGAAAGGGCAGAAAGCCCCAGCAGGTACTTGGTGATGAGCTGGATCAGGACGTAGGACTGCAGCGCATGTGTAGTCATCTCGTATCTCTGTGCTCTGGCCACAGGACCCTCCCCAGTGTGTTACAACAGAGAAGAAGAGACTGAATTCACCACTGAACTTCCAGGTCCCTGCAGTTATATATGTCATCCAGCCATCAGTGTGTCTTTGATTATGTGAGCAGAATATGCTGGTCACATACCTGAGAGATTTTAATTAGACTTGGAGCACTGGCAAACATCCAGATTTCTCATGGATCTGTATTGCCAGAGATTGGCAATAGCTATTTGAAAGTCTTGTTGAAGCTGATGAGGTAAACTTCCTCCTTGCACTGATTCAAAGTGAAGGACTAGTGGATACTCCCTTGATGAGCCAGAGGTAAAACAGTAAGTTCCCACTGAAGTCAGGGACCAATGTGGCAGGACACTTGGGAAGAACTAGAGAGATGGAGTGAAAGTGCAGGACTGGGATATTTTCTGAAGAAATTGGCTCTGGGGGGATCAGAAGTGAAGCAACAGAGGAGGTGAGAAGAGCCCTCGATGACTGAGCCATGAGACATTCATTAAAGCAGAGAAATTCCCTGCTGAGAGAGGGAAGATGCCAGTTCGCTTTCTGGGACTGATCTTTCCATTATCCTCCCTCACATCCTGGCCCTGACACAGAGCAGTGGGACTCTCTCAAAGACTGCTTCTGCCTGTCAGCTCTGAGCTGCTCCTTAGCTCCCCAAGGAAGATGCTGGTAGGCAAGATGGGACCCTGTGGAACAGTTAGCCCTGTGGCTCTTGGACATAAGCAGATTTTGCTCACAGGGTTAGGATGGATAGGGAAAGGTTAATGACTCACTGAGAAATCCTGGTTCTTCTTTCAAGAGGCAGAGACAAAAGGCAGGTTCAAATGTAAGCGGATTACTACAAAACCCTCTCAAAACCCCATCCAGAAACCTGGAAAAGTGAAGTGAAGCTTTTTTGCACTGAAGGAGCTATTCTTCCCACTCACAAACATGAATTAAATAGCTAATAAGCAATAGTTTTATGAAAGACGAGGAATTAATTAGACTGATAAATAAGTCAGCAGTAACTAATTCCCAGAGCATTGTCGTAACAGCAGCAGTTGTCTCTCCTTCTCTCCAGAGAGGCGCCTGCTACCTTTCGTGGGTCTCCACCAGCCGCACACGGGGCTGCCACTTATGCTGGCTGTCATGGCTGTGCTTCCCACGTGAGGCTCACAGGTGGGTTACTGCCACACTCAGCAGAGCACAAGAGCATAGGGAGCTCAAGGCAGACGGTGTGAGGACCGGTTTCTACATGGGGCCACCAGACTTGCGCAAGCAGATTGGGAGGAAACTCTGCACAGCCCCCTCTGCCTTCAGATCGGTCCTGCCAAGATGGAATTGACAAGCAAAGGGGGCTCCAGGAGCTCAGTTTGAGCCCTGGACACCAAATGCTCTGCTTAGCTGGTAATTCTGGCTCTGTCCTGCACACTCTCACCAGCTCTCCCTGAGACAAATCTGCTATAGACATGCCACCGTCTGGGTGCAGGACACCCCATGTCACCTGGCCTCCAGGTCCAGCGTTGAGCCCTGGCTCTCTGTTTAGCAGCAGAGACGTTAAGTTTAGAGTACCATGAAAACCCTCACAGAAGGCCAGGTGTCCTAAGAGGCTGCTCAGACTCAGATAAATCTCAGTTTCATGCAAACTATGCAAGTTTCAGGCTCAGACTCCAGCCAAAGTAACATTTGTTAGGTAGAAGATTCAGTGCTAGCTACATCTACCCTGATTATACTAAATTGCCAGACATACTGAAATCATCATAAAGCACAAGAATTTGCTCTGATATACATCACATTATTGGTATAATACAGCATTTCCAAGGGGGGAACTTTCCAGAAGAGTGAGAAAATTAGCATAATTTCAAAGCAGGCACTTAATTTCTGGGAGGCTATAAAAGATCTTATATTAGTTAAAGTGTCACCTTTTAATCAGTAGAAGTTTGTATTTCTTCAGTGTGCTGGGACAATGTTAACAGGAAAAATTAAGTGTCTTTGGTCAATGCCTTCGATTGCAAGGAAATGTTTTGGGTAGGGATAGTGAGAAGTATTTAAATGAGTTTGCTTGATGGTCACTGGGGGTACAGATCCATGTTCTTGTCTAAAAATTCAGTGATACTGTACTCTGTGATGCTAGCATACACAGCTGCAGTCTGACAGGCTTTTGTAGGTGTAGCTGTATAAAAATTTCCCTCATCTCTTCCCTCCTCCCATCTGTGACCCAGTTAGTGGGTCTTGAGATGGTCCTTCAGTAATTTAAGCTTTAAGGGCTAACTCTGGTAGAACAGACTAGAAGGTCGCTCGCTTGATATGTTAAGGCAGTCCAACCATGGGAGAGAAAGAAGGAAAGGAGGGAGGGAGTAATAGGCATTTGGAGGTTGGTAACTTCTTAAACCACCACTACTGGACCCATGAACCCATGGTCTCATGATGTCCCTGCCACTGAGGTAGGGACAGGTGCTTTGAAGTTGCCACTCATGATAGTGGCATGGATTCACTGTGATGAGTATTTAGCAATCATCTCTTGATCCTTCATTATTTGTTAGGTTTAATGCATACTTTGCAATTTTAATTTTAAAATACATTCTAGAAGAGCCTGTTACTAGTGTTATTCAAAAGCTAATCAATCTGGGAGCAAAAATTAATTTAAAATTTATTTGAACAGAAGACTCTTCTGATTAAACCCCTCCCCAATTATACCCATCCTCTCAAATCAGGTAAGCTAGCTGTTGACTCATTTTGGTTCATATGCTGTTTAGTTTGTCATACACAAAACCTATTTACTGTTCTTTCATTTAAACAAAAATGCAGACTCGTACCCATGGGGAACCAGGGAAGGAAGGATTATATGTATGTATTTGACCAACTACAAATGTGTTCAGTTTCCTTCCCCAGGTGTATACTGCCAATGTTCCTCAACAGATGTAAATCAGTAGAGCTCCAATTACTCCAGCAGAGCTGAACTCAGATGATTTACATCCACAGGGGATTTGGCCAGCTGAGTCTGTGGGTAGAAGAGCTCAGTGCTTGGCTTTACATTTTGAAGAGGGTTGTTGGCAAGAAAGCTTTGCAAGGCAGGGAAAGAACATTTTACCAGCCCAGGACATTTCTGTAATAATATCTGTTATTTACTCACTGCAGTATGGGCTATTCCAAAAGCAATGGAGTTGCTCTTTGGAGCTATTTGTATAATTTATTTCAGGTGGACAAGTAGAATTGTTCCAGGGAGAAAGAAACTGCCCAAACCACCCACAGAGCTGAGCAGCAAGCTGCTCTTGGTGGTTCCCCAGGAACTTCCCTCTGCCTCTGTGTCACAAAGGTTGAATTTACTCATCAAGCCCATTCTTGCCAGTTTTGTAGGCTAAGGTGATTCAAGGAAGGTTTGACACGAGAAGATTGTTAAGGGCTGAAGCGTGCATAGCAAATCTTTTCTTTTCCCTCAAGAACAGTATTAAAAAGATCTGGGCAACAAGGTACTACAAATACCTACTCCAGTTCAATTCAATGAATGATGCAGTATCAGCAAATGTCAAGTACTCAGAGGAAAATATGTCCCCAAACAAGCTTCTGTTCTATCTGACATTTCCTTGCATACTAAAACAAGCCTAGATATTTCTGTCCAGCTCCAATTCACCAAGTCCTTCCTGGCAAAGCAAGGGGACAGTAATTGTTTTTATTGTTAAATATCCAAGCTTATTGAAATGAATTCATTTTCACTAACTATTCAAGAAGGGATGGGGATGACTCCATGTACTCCATGTAGTGAAAGGTTAAGGAATAACCAAGGGTTATTCAGGAAATATGAATGAAGTGAATTGGTAAGCTTTAAAGGTCCTTTCTATTACTTCATGATTTAGGACAAGATTAACTCACTTCTCTGGCACAGTGGAAATCTGCATGAGAAGAATACCACGAGAATATACATGACAGTCTGTTACAGTGAGACAGAGTTAGATAGATGCTACAGAGATGGATGCTAGGTGCTACTTAGAACATGACAGAAAGACACCAAGATCTCTCTGCTAGGTATGACGTGGGAATAGTCTACCAAAAACTGTGAGAGCCTGAATAAATGCTGGATTACTGTATTTTATGGAAAGAGTCTAGAGCATGGAATAGACATGATGTAACATCTAAAGAAACAAGTAACAGATGAGTGGAATATCTGAGCACGCACATTATAAATGTTTAATGAGTGAGTATTTCATATTGGTACAGCAGAGAAGATTACAGTGATTGCAGTAGCACATTGACACTCATTCACTGACTGTTGCCTGTTCAGCTGCTGAGCCTCTATGAGACCCACTTTTGGCATTTATGTGATGATGGTGGTAAACTTAAAGTGGGAAGATAGTGACTGAGGTAATGCAGAAAAGCAACTGACTTTATTGTCTGACAGCAAAATGTATACAAGTAAACCCAGATTTTTGTTGATAAATGTCTTCTGAAGGAAATGGGGAAGTACAGTGTGAAGTTTTTGAGTGGAACTATGCAGCTGTCATTTAGGGTGAAAATTCATCTCACTGAGCTTCAGCTATCTAAATGTTAGGTCAAAGCTAGTCTTGCTGAACCCTTCTGCAGTCAGCAGAGAAAGGTGGACACTCCTGTAGGGTAAATCCTGAATAGTAAGGAAGTTAGTAGTGCAGAACAAATTGGAAACACTGTGTAATGAAAGCAATATATTTGGGTTTGTGGATTGATGCTGTGAAAGGTTCATGCTACAAATGGAGCAGCTTGGACAATCACTCTTCCTCTCTGTTTCTGCAGAGTTGTTATCTGAGATGCCCCCCACTGACAGCTCTGATGGGTGGACCATCATCCAGCAGAGATTCTGGTCTTGCACTGAAGACGCGGCTTTAAACAGTAACAGGAGCAACCCCTGTTGAGAAGAAAACAACCTCGCTCCTCAGCCAGTGAGGGAATTTGTGTAAAGAACACTATCTCCAAAACATCAGAGCAGGCAATAAGCAGCTAACAAGAAAATGCCTGAATAGCACAATGTGCTTGGACTGAACTGAATAAAATTTTTACAAGGGCCTGTAGTGACAGGAAAAGGGGTAACAGGCTTAAATTGAAAGTGGGGAGGTTTAGATTAGATATCAGGAAGAAGTTCTTCATGGAGAGGGTGGTGAGGCACTGGAACAGGTTGCCCAGAGAAGCTGTGGATGTCCCATCCCTGGAAGTGTTCAAGGCCAGGCTGGATGAGGCTTTGAGCAACCTGGTCTAGTGGAAGGTGTCCCTGCCCATGGCAGGGGGGTTGGAACTAGATGATCTTTAATGTCCCTTCCAACCCAAACCATTCTATGATTCTATGAATTTCCCTCTTTTTAGAACCACAGTTTGTTTTTGGTTTTGAGGGGTTTTTTTTTGGTTTTTGTTTTCGGTTTTGTTTTTAATTAGTGGCACACATGGTATCTCTCATTATTAGACAAGTCTTAGGAAGCCTAGGCCTGAGTTACCTGGGGGCCTCTGTGAGTAGATATTCACAGCAGTGAGGGCTGCAGGAGCACAGAGCTAGAGAAGTGCTCCCAGAGCCTGCTCAGAGCTGTTTGCCAGCAGTCTCCATTTCCCACCTCTACTGAAGACCAAATGTTTTATTTTCTGGGCCAAGACACCAGGGCAGGATCATTATGCAGATATTTGATTAACAATAAAAAATCAAACAGCCGCAAGCAGACAGAAACAATTTGGGCTCTGCTGCACTCAGTTTGGAGTAAGCAGGGACAAGTGCTGTGCCAGAAAGCAAAACTTGGGATTATCTTGTGGTACTTGAGACACCACAACTGATACCGTAGGTATTGGGAATAGCAATGTGGCACCTACCAGAAAATGCTCATTTTCTAGAGTCCATCACTGAAAGTGATTTCCTGATTCATTTTCTATATGTATTCTTTTCCTGGAGTTGATAGAGTTAGCTGAGAGGTTACCAGCCTCATGTGCTCATCCCCACTAACTCTTCAAGACCTCTACCTCCCTGTAGCATCATCCACAAGACAGAGTCACTGCAGAAGCATCAAGTAACCCCTTACAGACCACACTCTCCCAATCCCCAAGAGCACTGCGGTTATCAATAAAAGGTGCAGAGAATTCAGGATTCCCATCCATATGTGGTTGTTATCATGCAATCCATCTCTATTGTTTGTATTTTCCTATGACAAATAGTCTGTGCTTCAGTGTGAGAATATGTACCTGGGCAAGGATGTGTAAGAAATGCATATTCTGGGAAAAAAAAATTCCCTAAAAGTGGAGCTGAAGACCAAGGAGGTCTGGCATTTGCTTTTGGCAGCCCTGCACCTACTGGCATGTGGTGTCAGCAGACATGCTGCTGTGTTTCAGAAATCATCACCACACATTGATCAAAGCTCCCTTGCTCATTAAAATCCCTGTGTTCCCTATTATTTGTTGTGCAAGCTGCATTTAAGTAATCTGATTGATACATTTTTTTTTACCCTTTCATATAACTAATAATCATTGGAATGTAGAAGAATATTGAGCTTCTTTGTAATGGTACAGAGATCAAATCATCCTGCAAATTAAAATATGTATTTTCCTTCAAATCTCTTATAATTCAGGATTGACATTAATTACAGTTTTTCTTGCCTATCTTAGTGTCTTTCCATTGCTGTCTTTTAATACCCTGTTTCTCATTTTCCCTTCTTTGCCCATCTCCTGACACAAATAAAGGATACATGGGCAATTATTGGGATTTTCAAGGCAAATTTGGCAGCCTTTTTATTTACTTTGATTCAGATGACAGCCATATCTGACAGTTTTTTCAGAAACAGCATTTGTTAGCCGAATAAATGTAGGTTGGCAGTGTTAGCAGACCATTTCCATTTTGGTTAAAATGCCTGAAAATTTACTTTGCTTCAGTGTTGAACATCATTTATCTCTACAAAAACACAGAGAATGAAAAACACCTGGGATCCAAAGTGTTTCTGTGTACACTGTGTTTTTTGCATGTGATCCATCGAGTCAGTGGAAATTACCCTGCAGTTTGCTGCTGGCTGTTGTGATTGACTCACACAACTCGGACAGCTAGTGTCTTTGTGACCTACATTTTCCTTGTTCTGTTGAAAAAACCCAACCAGATAGCGAAATCACTATTTCTAAAGGCAACTGCAATAGGTCAGTCTTCCATGTCTATGGGTATTTAATAAGCGTCAGAGTGGTGGTGGTTCAAATGTTTCCATCACAAAAAACATGCCAGAAATGATGACATTAATGGACACTACTGTATATTTTGACTGTGTAGGTCTATGTCCTAGCTGGCTGTTAGATGGCTAAGAGTTGAGAATGGGTTACAGGAGAGAGGATGTTTTATGTGTAATGGCCTGGCTGGTTTGTGGTCCTGTGCCATCCAGCCATACGGACTGCTGTTTTCTTTTCTACTTCCCTTGGACCGTTAATGAGAATCCACCAGAACAAGCTGTGACTGGGAGGATTAGCAGCATAGGTGTAAGTAAGGCACATGTCTTTCCACACCTGTCCTCTGCCTACACAAGCATCAGCAGACTGTGATGCTCCCTGGTCTCCCCTCCCAACTTTCCACCCCCTTTCTTCCCCCGTGGTGAGCCCACTCTGCTCCTGCACCCCTGGCACAAGCCAACATGGCTTGGGGTAGAGGCAGGACTGGTGTCTGCCCATGACTTGACTATCCTCAGCCAGCCCTCTACCACCACCTCAGTGGCTGGTGGTGAAGGAGCAAAAGGCTTCCCGCTGTTCCTCATTCATAGAATCATAGAAT